>NW_027507379.1:0-44350 GCF_052324685.1 Brachyhypopomus gauderio
TTTATTTGTATTTATTTTTTTATTTATTTCAAAGCAGTATGACTATTAAGGCGAAAATATTTTTTTCATAGCTCCCACTTGAGTTTGTTAATGTGGTGAGTTGCTTCAGGTATAAAACTGCATTCACTCAACTGTTTAAAATAAACCAGTTGTTAACACATCACCGTCAAACATGAAAATCTTTTTTTTTTCATTGTTTTAATGTGTTGTGCTTAGAAAAGATCCCTTTTCATCCATGATTATAATATGTAGGGTAGGCTAAAAATGTAGGCTGAATGATAAAGCATAGTACTGAAAAATAAAGCTAAATATTTGGAGTTGATTTGTAGTTACTGATCCGGCTCACCTGAGAACAGAAGGTCTGGATCCGGCCCCACAGCCAAACTGAGTTTGACATGCCTGATCTACACGTTTCCATGAGGCAAACCATGTTCGAGGACATACTTCTGCAGAGAATTTGGCAGAGAGAATCTACAGGGGAACTGTCCAGACCAAGGACATGAGGGGAGGAATTCATATGGAGCCAGTTGCAGTTCAAGAGTACTGCATTCTGAAAAATGTGAATTATTCACCATGTGGGTTTGTCATTCACCCTGATGCTCCATGGCTGGGTTGTTCCCCTGATGGAGTAATCTTCGATCCCTCTGAGAATCCACCATTTGGACTCTTAGAAGTCAAATGCCCCAACATTCAGAGTTATGTGGACTGCCCCTATCTGAAAATGTCAAGCGGTGCTTTGAAACTTCGAGGCAACACAAGTACTGCTGGCAAGTTCAGGGACAGATCCTCTTGACTGGTTTAGAATGGTGTGATTTTGTTGTGGTGTGCTCAGGAGGACACACTAGTTGAGCGAGTTTACAAAATCAAGAAGTGATGCACACCATTAGAGAAAAAGCGGATCATTTTTTCTTTTACCATTACATACAAAAGTGTTTGCAGTAAAACATAAATACAATGATTACCTGTATAGTGTCAGATTAATTATCTGTTGTTCATTAAGAAGTGATTTGTTTGTTTTTTCTGTCAATGGATTAATTCCACTGTTTTTATGTCTTCCTTTAAGTGCAGACATAAAAAAAATATGAGAAGGATTTTTGATTCTCCAAGCCAAGGTTTATTACAGCAGGTTATTAAGACCAGTAATAATAAAGCATCAAAACATATTTACATATTTTCGATATTTAAATGCATACATTCTAAAATTTGCTCCATGTCTTTACAAGTGGTCCATTCTGATAGTTCACAAGCAGACAAGATACAGTAAATAGCTGATTTATGCTGCCTGAAATAGACATGGGGATGACGGGTGTCAAACAATTTGTGCTCCTTTACTCGTCGGATGCACCGTTCAACATGTACCCTGAGCCTGGCTACGGACTGTGTGTGTTTTACGTCATGTGCAGACATTCGTGTGCACCTTTTCAGGAAAACTGGCCTGTGGATCTTACATGGTACAAGATCGTCTACCAGGAAGCCCTTATCCACCATTATTGCCATGTCAGGGGTAAGTAGAGGAATAATTCCTGACTGTCTGAACATCTCCCTGTCACTAATAGACCCAGCATAGAGTCCAGACACAAAGGTTATGGCACTATGGGGTGCCATTCCAATAAGAAAGTAGGTTTGGAGTTGGTGACCCGTATCATCTGATGTGTTGCAGGTTCAATCAGTTCCCAGAAGGCCATCAGGTGGTTGTAGGTTGCAAACCTGCAAAGACAGTAGATGGATTATTAAGATACACTGATCAAAAACGAATCAGTCATATCCAGTATTTTTGTTCAGAAGCTCATCTTTTTAGATCATTTTAACTCTATTGTGCACACATTCCAGGCGGACATTTTAAAAATTCCTCAGATTCCCGACATAGTCCACTATAAAACTAGATATCTCAGGTTGTACATATAGGGAAATGATAATTCATGGCTCAAACTGAAGTAGACAGTTGGGGGAACATATTGATTCACTTCAATACCATATTCCTTGGTTTGTTTTATTTTAGAACCTCTATTACAGATGCTAATATGCCAGGAATGTCAGACAGGGTTCCCACACCTTGGTTAACATAAAATTCAAGGACCTTTCAATGACTTTCCAGGACCAACTTCCTCAAATTCAAGGACAGCACCTGCCAGCATTTACCTACTCTTACCCCTGAATATGTTATCAAAAAACGATGTTAATACAACGCAAATTCAAAAGACTGAATGTCATTTCAAGCCATGCATCCTGAAATTTTCTGTGCATGACTGGCAATTTAGCAATGCACATCTGAGATGACGACATTCACGTAAAATGGCTATAGTTGTTGAAGGATCAACAACTACCTACAGGAAACACTTGCTTTCGGTGCTGAACAAACAAACAAATTTCTCTACAGGAGAATGACCAAACTTTGCCAAGTAAAAGTCAGCATAGGCCCTGTAGAATCAATGTAATTTTAAATGAACTTGTGCTGGCAAAATAATGACACGTTGACAGTAGACAAATAATAATAATAATAACAATAATACACATATGCATATACACATACAGTACATACATAAAACAGAGGAGCAAAGCCATATAATGAGATTAGAACTATAGATTTCTAGAGAAATCTGGCGTAAGATGATTCTAGCATAGTTTTTAAATCTACTTAATAAAGAATAATATTCATTCATAAAGAGAACAGCCTTTTAACCACTCCACCTATGGTAGTGAATTTATGGAATCAGAGAAATTCGAACTGAAGTATAATGGTATCAAAAGAAAGAAGTTTGAGATTAATCCAGTTTCTAGTGTCCATGCAAAAACTTTGTAAATATTGAGATGGAAAAACATATGCTCCTGGGATTCATCTTCTGACTTAAAAAAGGTCCATTAATCCACATCAAGTTTAACTCTTCTTTCAAGAAACATGGCTACAGGATATATCTTATTTATTATTTTGAAATGAGTCTCTTTTACTTTAGAAGACATGAGCCATTTGACAAGCCTTTGTGGTTTTATAATTTTTATTAGGATGTTTCTTGAAAGAATATCTATTATATCTTTTGTCTCATACCATCAGTGATAATCTTGTTATTACACTTGAACTCAACAGTCATTCACTTTTAACATGGGCATCGAAACAGTCAACTCTGAATATAAAATGTTAAAGGAATCACTTTGCAGACTTTCTTTAAATCTTTATAACAACTCATATCAGATCATATTTTTTCAACAAAGGATGAGAAATTTAAAACATCATGGCAATCTTTTTCATAGCAATCTTTTGTAAATATTGACTTCCTTACCAACTGTGCCCTATTATTCTGTGACCGCGGTCTTCATCCATGTGAAATTTCAAACCCTCTAAAATATTCAAGGACCGTCAAGGACGGCTGTCTTTTATGCCTGTTTTCAAAAACTTTCCAGGGCCTTGAACTTATTTTTTCAGATTCACAAACTTTCAAGGATTTCAAGGACCCGTGGGAACCCTGTATGATATGATATTTATGTCCAATATAGTCCGACAGGCTATGCCAAGCTACCGTAGCCAACTCCGGTAGCATCCGACACGATACAGAGTACTCCAGCACTCAAAAGCTCCAATACTGTCTATAATCTAATGTTTAGTATTAGAATATATATTTTGTACAATATCGCTTATGAAAAATTATCAATTTTTACTCACGTGTACACTGAGTCGCGTCGTAGCGGGTGTACGGTCTCACTTCCGGGTTGGCGAAAATGCCGAAAATTGCTCATATATTCCATAAAAAGTTATCGGTTTATGTTCAAAAGTAATCACAATCAGAATAAAAACGAACAAAATAATCCACGACTGCTTCAGTTTCGCCGAATAGTGCGTTCTGGGGAGCTTGGCTTAGGTTAGCAAAGGTTAGCGGTTAGCTTATGTTGCTATGCTAGCGGACCCACATTGGAAATGAAGCGCGACTTTCCGAGGGCTCAATAAAAAAATATAATTGAGCAATCATGGCAAATGAGGGCTGGTTAGCTTCAGAAGGAAGTAAACTATTGGTTAGAAGAGCTTCCAATCACTTGTAAGGCTCCGGCTTGTCTCTGTGGACTGATCAAGTTGGTGCACTTGCAGTCAACACGAGCGAGTGTGGCCAGGGTTGGCAGGTCGTGCATAAATATCCCGGCCAAAGTCAGTGTAAAATGCGCCCGTCAGAAGCCAAAAGTAGCCCAAAGTGTTAGAGTGTTAAAATTGAGACTATTTAAGTATTATATCGCCATCGATTGTTATTGTTGACTTGTAACTCCCGCGGTGGGCCAAGTGAAAAGTAGCCCAAAAACGAAAAACTTTGAAGGAGTTTCAAACAAGCCCAATTTGGAGTGAAAACCGCGAATCTGGCAACCAGGTTTAGATGGTATGTGCAGTATATAAAGAGCTGTAAATTCATATATGTCTCGAGGACGGTATGCCAAAAAGTATATTAACCTAAATATATTTTAGGAAACAGAATAGTCCTATATTACATATATTCTAGTTCTACATTAACTGTTCAAACATTATTCCATTTTTCCCTGTGCAAAAATAAGATTTCGCTACCACAATGCATTACTATTTTGCATAAACCAATCAGCTTCAAGTCGGCATATGACGCCCGCTGACGTTTCCAGGAAGTAAACAGGAAACTAACGAGCTAACTGTGAATGTCTTTGGACTGGCTTGATCAAATTTGACAATTAAGCCATCTTTTTTTAGTTATATTGTGCTGCATCTAATAAAGTATGGTTAGCAAACGCTTCCTTGTATCCATGTTAACGTTAGTGATTGTATCAATAAATTTACCTTGACAGACCAGAAGCTATTACTTACTATTGAGATGTTTGTTTTAGCTAGCTAACTATGAAGCTGCTGTGTAAGTAGCATATCATTACATTTTTATTTTTATTCATCTTCCCCCCTGCACAGTGTCAATGAAAAACAAGGTGACAGGAGAGGTCCGCGTGAGGGCAGTTTGTCATAGGTCTATGAGGAAAAGTGAAAAGCCACATGACTTGAGAGTAGGATCAATGGTTACACACACACACACACAAGTGTTTGTGTATATATGTATGTATGTATGTATGTACAAACATGCACTAATCAGTCATAACAATTACTGTTTTTTCGCAAGATATTTAAATATGGCAGTCTGAACTAAAGAAGCAAAAGCAGCCTTAATCCTGTGGTCTTTGCTGAATAAGACTTCCAGGGACTTCACATACAGTTGTTCCTGTTCTGGCAAAACAAAATATCCTGTTCTCACTCAACAAAATATTGGGCGCAGTGGGGGGCGCAAAATTATTCTCATCTATTAATGGGGGGCACGGCAGAAAACGTTTGGGAACCACTCCTTTAATGTATAAGTGTATAGAAGTGTATAACCACTACATCAGATTACTGCCATAATATAAGCAAAGCTGATTAAATATTGAAGGTGTGGTCATCTCCAATCACACCCTTCACTAATCACATTGACTAAATCTATAGCATCAATAAAACATGGTATTTGGTGCCCAAGCTTTTGCATGTGCCTACATATTTTATCTCTCTACCTTCAGTGAATTAAAGTGGATGTGTACAGTCAACTAATTTGGGAAACTTTACCTGACTTATTTATTTTTGCTCAATTACTGCTGTTCAATAAAATGTTAACAGATATTTTAATATATTTTTTCTCCTTAGATGGTGTTAAAACACTCGAGCCCTGTCATTTTGGTGAGCACCCATTGCTCCTGTGTGGCAGGATGTGCCCTGTGCAATCATTTGGTTGCCCTTCTTTATCAGACTGCACACTATTCTCAGCTAGATATTCCTGCTGTACCCCCAGTCCAAAGCTGCACAGACACCGAGCAGCGAGTTACCTAGCATGTCAGTTTGTATGTCACATGTATGTTCATCCATATGTAGCCACCATTAAAACAGTGCTAAATGTGTCCCTACTTTTAGGGTGTGAAGCCGGGACCCGTTGGAGAAATGGAGGTTCGAAAACCAAGGAATTCAACTGCTGACTGTGTGAGGTTATATATATATATATATATATATATATATATATATATATATATATATATATATATATATATATATATATATATAAGTTATCTTTTAAACCTTATATTCAACATCTAATTAAAAAGCTTAGACTCTTGTTAGGTTTTTATTATAGAAATAAATCTTGTTTTTCTTTTATTGTAAAAAAGAAGTTAGTTGAAGCAACGTTCATGCCTGTATTAGATTATGGAGATATTTTGTATATGAATGCTCCTGTGCACTGTTTGAGCATACTGGACAGTGTGTATCATAGTGCTTTGCGATTTATAACAAACTGTCGACCTCTTACTCATCATTGTTTGTTATACACAAAAGTGAATTGGACTTTGTTGCAGGCACGACGTTTTGCACATTGGTATGTTTTTATTTACAAAGCACTAATTGGGAATTTGCCTAATTATTTATGTTGTCTTCTGAATAGAAGGCAAAGTCTGCTCAGTCTTCGTTCGAGTGAGTTTTTGCAACTTGCTGTTCCTAGAGCTCGAACAGAGCTAGGAAAGACTGCTTTTAGTTTTGCTGCTCCATACACATGGAACCGGTTACAGGCTGATATAAAAATCAAGGACCTTGTTTCTTTGAACAGATTTAAGACTCTGATAAAATCAGTCAGGTCCAGATCATCTGTGTGTGCGTGTTTTAATAAATTTTATGTGAGATTTTGAATGTATCTTGAATGTTGTAATTTGTGCTGCTGCTCGGTCTCTCTTGGCCAGGTCTCTCTTGTAAAAGGGATCTTGTATCTCAAGGGACTAACCTGGTTAAATAAAGGCAAATAAAAAAATAAAAAAATATTACCTTTGATCCATGTGATGTGTAATGAAGTTTAGATTATATTGTGGCAGTAATTTGATTTAATGGTTATACACGTTTTTGCTTTTAATATTTTTCAGAAGTTCACATTATAAAGCGTTTGGATGGAGAAATGCCCAATGTTGCCATGCTAAGAGTGTCAGAGGTCTATAAGAAGTTTTAGTCCTGTAATTGCCCCTCTGGTTACAACAATGGGCATGTGAACTGCAGTCCCATTAGTTGAATGTGCTTTTGGGCCTGTAGAGGCAGGGAGTGTGGTTTCATTCCATCATAAGCCAGCAGCAGTGAGAGAAATTGTGAACATCCCAGGTGCCCCCACTGAAGCACGCCTTGCTATCCAAAACTATAGGCTGGGACGATGAGAATGTGCGTATGTTTTGTGAGAAGAGGAAGAAGTGCATGTTAAGTCCCTGGAAGTGTGATTGAGCATGGGCCAGAGGATTGAAGCTGCAACACAGGAGCAGAGTTGATGTGAAGAATGGCATGGTCTGAGAAAGATGAGAGTAACATGTACAGCAGGCATGTGAAACATAGGGCCCGCGGGCCGGACCCGTCCCGTTGGATTATTTAATACGGCCCGGCATAAATTTCTGAGTATGTCAAAAAATGAAGCAAGTCTCTAGCTCATTTCTATCAAAAGTTGTGATTTTTAAAAAATGAATACAAATCAAATGCTCTCTCTGGTCGCTAGAGGGCAGTAAATGACAGCATGCAGCACTGACACGAGTTAAAGCTTCAGTCAAAGGATGCAATTCCGCTATGAAGCGATTCTGCTATGAAGGATAAATTTGGGTCCGTGGAAATGAATACGTTTTATCAATATCTCGTGCCAGGTTACCCCAAATTAACAGCCATGGCTGCATAAGTTCTATCCATGTTTGGGACTACTTATCTTTGTGAACAGGTGTTCTCTGTAATGAACAATAATAAAACAAAGCAGCGCTCAAGGTTAACAAATAAACACTTGAATGACATTGTTAAATGTGCTGCTACTCAGGATTTGACACCTAATATCGATGCACTTGTGAAGGCAAAAAGATGCCAAGTTACAGGAGCCAGCAGCAGCAAGTAGACTGCAGGAATGCAGTGAGAGAGAGAGAAAAAAAGTGTGATGACACGAAATTTGTTTGCACTCATGAATACAGATCATTAAAAATAAGATTCATCTGGTTTCATATTAAAGATAATTAATATTGTGCAGTATGTTCTCAGCTTCAGTAGGCCCAGCCTAGTAGTTTGATCTGATGTAGTCTAATTTTATTACCCATGCACTGCTATAACTTTTATTTGTATTTATTTTTTTATTTATTTCAAAGCAGTATGACTATTAAGGCGAAAATATTTTTTTCATAGCTCCCACTTGAGTTTGTTAATGTGGTGAGTTGCTTCAGGTATAAAACTGCATTCACTCAACTGTTAAAATAAACCAGTTGTTAACACATTCACCGTCAAACATGAAAATCTTTTTTTTTTCATTGTTTTAATGTGTTGTGCTTAGAAAAGATCTCTTTTCATCCATGATTATAATATGTAGGGTAGGCTAAAAATGTAGGCTGAATGATAAAGCATAGTACTGAAAAATAAAGCTAAATATTTGGAGTTGATTTGTAGTTACTGATCCGGCTCACCTGAGAACAGAAGGTCTGGATCCGGCCCCACAGCCAAACTGAGTTTGACATGCCTGATCTACACGTTTCCATGAGGCAAACCATGTTCGAGGACATACTTCTGCAGAGAATTTGGCAGAGAGAATCTACAGGGGAACTGTCCAGACCAAGGACATGAGGGGAGGAATTCATATGGAGCCAGTTGCAGTTCAAGAGTACTGCATTCTGAAAAATGTGAATTATTCACCATGTGGGTTTGTCATTCACCCTGATGCTCCATGGCTGGGTTGTTCCCCTGATGGAGTAATCTTCGATCCCTCTGAGAATCCACCATTTGGACTCTTAGAAGTCAAATGCCCCAACATTCAGAGTTATGTGGACTGCCCCTATCTGAAAATGTCAAGCGGTGCTTTGAAACTTCGGAGGCAACACAAGTACTGCTGGCAAGTTCAGGGACAGATCCTCTTGACTGGTTTAGAATGGTGTGATTTTGTTGTGTGTGCTCAGGAGGACACACTAGTTGAGCGAGTTTACAAAAATCAAGAAGTGATGCACACCATTAGAGAAAAAGCGGATCATTTTTTCTTTTACCATTACATACAAAAGTGTTTGCAGTAAAACATAAATACAATGATTACCTGTATAGTGTCAGATTAATTATCTGTTGTTCATTAAGAAGTGATTTGTTTGTTTTTTCTGTCAATGGATTAATTCCACTGTTTTTATGTCTTCCTTTAAGTGCAGACATAAAAAAAATATGAGAAGGATTTTTGATTCTCCAAGCCAAGGTTTATTACAGCAGGTTATTAAGACCAGTAATAATAAAGCATCAAAACATATTTACATATTTTCGATATTTAAATGCATACATTCTAAAATTTGCTCCATGTCTTTACAAGTGGTCCATTCTGATAGTTCACAAGCAGACAAGATACAGTAAATAGCTGATTTATGCTGCCTGAAATAGACATGGGGATGACGGTGTCAAACAATTTGTGCTCCTTTACTCGTCGGATGCACCGTTCAACATGTACCCTGAGCCTGGCTACGGACTGTGTGTGTTTTACGTCATGTGCAGACATTCGTGTGCACCTTTTCAGGAAAACTGGCCTGTGGATCTTACATGGTACAAGATCGTCTACCAGGAAGCCCTTATCCACCATTATTGCCATGTCAGGGGTAAGTAGAGGAATAATTCCTGACTGTCTGAACATCTCCCTGTCACTAATAGACCCAGCATAGAGTCCAGACACAAAGGTTATGGCACTATGGGGTGCCATTCCAATTAAGAAAGTAGGTTTGGAGTTGGTGACCCGTATCATCTGATGTGTTGCAGGTTCAATCAGTTCCCAGAAGGCCATCAGGTGGTTGTAGGTTGCAAACCTGCAAAGACAGTAGATGGATTATTAAGATACACTGATCAAAAACGAATCAGTCATATCCAGTATTTTTGTTCAGAAGCTCATCTTTTTAGATCATTTTAACTCTATTGTGCACACATTCCAGGCGGACATTTTAAAAATTCCTCAGATTCCCGACATAGTCCACTATAAAACTAGATATCTCAGGTTGTACATATAGGGAAATGATAATTCATGGCTCAAACTGAAGTAGACAGTTGGGGGAACATATTGATTCACTTCAATACCATATTCCTTGGTTTGTTTTATTTTAGAACCTCTATTACAGATGCTAATATGCCAGGAATGTCAGACAGGGTTCCCACACCTTGGTTAACATAAAATTCAAGGACCTTTCAATGACTTTCCAGGACCAACTTCCTCAAATTCAAGGACAGCACCTGCCAGCATTTACCTACTCTTACCCCTGAATATGTTATCAAAAAACGATGTTAATACAACGCAAATTCAAAAGACTGAATGTCATTTCAAGCCATGCATCCTGAAATTTTCTGTGCATGACTGGCAATTTAGCAATGCACATCTGAGATGACGACATTCACGTAAAATGGCTATAGTTGTTGAAGGATCAACAACTACCTACAGGAAACACTTGCTTTCGGTGCTGAACAAACAAACAAATTTCTCTACAGGAGAATGACCAAACTTTGCCAAGTAAAAGTCAGCATAGGCCCTGTAGAATCAATGTAATTTTAAATGAACTTGTGCTGGCAAAATAATGACACGTTGACAGTAGACAAATAATAATAACAATAATACACATATGCATATACACATACAGTACATACATAAAACAGAGGAGCAAAGCCATATAATGAGATTAGAACTATAGATTTCTAGAGAAATCTGGCGTGAGATGATTCTAGCATACCGGTAGTTTTTAAATCTACTTAATAAAGAATAATATTCATTCATAAAGAGAACAGCCTTTTAACCACTCCACTTATGGTAGTGAATTTATGGAATCAGAGAAATTCGAACTGAAGTATAATGTTATCAAAAGAAAGAAGTTTGAGATTAATCCAGTTTCTAGTGTCCATGCAAAAACTTTGTAAATATTGAGATGGAAAAACATATGCTCCTGGGATTCATCTTCTGACTTAAAAAAGGTCCATTAATCCACATCAAGTTTAACTCTTCTTTCAAGAAACATGGCTACAGGATATATCTTATTTATTATTTTGAAATGAGTCTCTTTTACTTTAGAAGACATGAGCCATTTGACAAGCCTTTGTGGTTTTATAATTTTTATTAGGATGTTTCTTGAAAGAATATCTATTATATCTTTTGTCTCATACCATCAGTGATAATCTTGTTATTACACTTGAACTCAACAGTCATTCACTTTTAACATGGGCATCGAAACAGTCAACTCTGAATATAAAATGTTAAAGGAATCACTTTGCAGACTTTCTTTAAATCTTTATAACAACTCATATCAGATCATATTTTTTCAACAAAGGATGAGAAATTTAAAACATCATGGCAATCTTTTTCATAGCAATCTTTTGTAAATATTGACTTCCTTACCAACTGTGCCCTATTATTCTGTGACCGCGGTCTTCATCCATGTGAAATTTCAAACCCTCTAAAATATTCAAGGACCGTCAAGGACGGCTGTCTTTTATGCCTGTTTTCAAAAACTTTCCAGGGCCTTGAACTTATTTTTTCAGATTCACAAACTTTCAAGGATTTCAAGGACCCGTGGGAACCCTGTATGATATGATATTTATGTCCAATATAGTCCGACAGGCTATGCCAAGCTACCGTAGCCAACTCCGGTAGCATCCGACACGATACAGAGTACTCCAGCACTCAAAAGCTCCAATACTGTCTATAATCTAATGTTTAGTATTAGAATATATATTTTGTACAATATCGCTTATGAAAAATTATCAATTTTTACTCACGTGTACACTGAGTCGCGTCGTAGCGGGTGTACGGTCTCACTTCCGGGTTGGCGAAAATGCCGAAAATTGCTCATATATTCCATAAAAAGTTATCGGTTTATGTTCAAAAGTAATCACAATCAGAATAAAAACGAACAAAATAATCCACGACTGCTTCAGTTTCGCCGAATAGTGCGTTCTGGGGAGCTTGGCTTAGGTTAGCAAAGGTTAGCGGTTAGCTTATGTTGCTATGTTAGCGGACCCACATTGGAAATGAAGCGCGACTTTCCGAGGGCTCAATAAAAAAATATAATTGAGCAATCATGGCAAATGAGGGCTGGTTAGCTTCAGAAGGAAGTAAACTATTGGTTAGAAGAGCTTCCAATCACTTGTAAGGCTCCGGCTTGTCTCTGTGGACTGATCAAGTTGGTGCACTTGCAGTCAACACGAGCGAGTGTGGCCAGGGTTGGCAGGTCGTGCATAAATATCCCGGCCAAAGTCAGTGTAAAATGCGCCCGTCAGAAGCCAAAAGTAGCCCAAAGTGTTAGAGTGTTAAAATTGAGACTATTTAAGTATTATATCGCCATCGATTGTTATTGTTGACTTGTAACTCCCGCGGTGGGCCAAGTGAAAAGTAGCCCAAAAACGAAAAACTTTGAAGGAGTTTCAAACAAGCCCAATTTGGAGTGAAAACCGCGAATCTGGCAACCAGGTTTAGATGGTATGTGCAGTATATAAAGAGCTGCAAATTCATATATGTCTCGAGGACGGTATGCCAAAAAGTATATTAACCTAAATATATTTTAGGAAACAGAATAGTCCTATATTACATATATTCTAGTTCTACATTAACTGTTCAAACATTATTCCATTTTTCCCTGTGCAAAAATAAGATTTCGCTACCACAATGCATTACTATTTTGCATAAACCAATCAGCTTCAAGTCGGCATATGACGCCCGCTGACGTTTCTAGGAAGTAAACAGGAAACTAACGAGCTAACTGTGAATGTCTTTGGACTGGCTTGATCAAATTTGACAATTAAGCCATCTTTTTTTAGTTATATTGTGCTGCATCTAATAAAGTATGGTTAGCAAACGCTTCCTTGTATCCATGTTAACGTTAGTGATTGTATCAATAAATTTACCTTGACAGACCAGAAGCTATTACTTACTATTGAGATGTTTGTTTTAGCTAGCTAACTATGAAGCTGCTGTGTAAGTAGCATATCATTACATTTTTATTTTTATTCATCTTCCCCCCTGCACAGTGTCAATGGTTACACACACACACACACAAGTGTTTGTGTATATATGTATGTATGTATGTATGTACAAACATGCACTAATCAGTCATAACAATTACTGTTTTTTCGCAAGATATTTAAATATGGCAGTCTGAACTAAAGAAGCAAAAGCAGCCTTAATCCTGTGGTCTTTGCTGAATAAGACTTCCAGGGACTTCACATACAGTTGTTCCTGTTCTGGCAAAACAAAATATCCTGTTCTCACTCAACAAAATATTGGGCGCAGTGGGGGGCGCAAAATTATTCTCATCTATTAATGGGGGGCACGGCAGAAAACGTTTGGGAACCACTCCTTTAATGTATAAGTGTATAGAAGTGTATAACCACTACATCAGATTACTGCCATAATATAAGCAAAGCTGATTAAATATTGAAGGTGTGGTCATCTCCAATCACACCCTTCACTAATCACATTGACTAAATCTATAGCATCAATAAAACATGGTATTTGGTGCCCAAGCTTTTGCATGTGCCTACATATTTTATCTCTCTACCTTCAGTGAATTAAAGTGGATGTGTACAGTCAACTAATTTGGGAAACTTTACCTGACTTATTTATTTTTGCTCAATTACTGCTGTTCAATAAAATGTTAACAGATATTTTAATATATTTTTTCTCCTTAGATGGTGTTAAAACACTCGAGCCCTGTCATTTTGGTGAGCACCCATTGCTCCTGTGTGGCAGGATGTGCCCTGTGCAATCATTTGGTTGCCCTTCTTTATCAGACTGCACACTATTCTCAGCTAGATATTCCTGCTGTACCCCCAGTCCAAAGCTGCACAGACACCGAGCAGCGAGTTACCTAGCATGTCAGTTTGTATGTCACATGTATGTTCATCCATATGTAGCCACCATTAAAACAGTGCTAAATGTGTCCCTACTTTTAGGGTGTGAAGCCGGGACCCGTTGGAGAAATGGAGGTTCGAAAACCAAGGAATTCAACTGCTGACTGTGTGAGGTTATATATATATATATATATATATATATATATATATATATATATATATAAGTTATCTTTTAAACCTTATATTCAACATCTAATTAAAAAGCTTAGACTTTTGTTAGGTTTTTATTATAGAAATAAATCTTGTTTTTCTTTTATTGTAAAAAAGAAGTTAGTTGAAGCAACGTTCATGCCTGTATTAGATTATGGAGATATTTTGTATATGAATGCTCCTGTGCACTGTTTGAGCATACTGGACAGTGTGTATCATAGTGCTTTGCGATTTATAACAAACTGTCGACCTCTTACTCATCATTGTTTGTTATACACAAAAGTGAATTGGACTTTGTTGCAGGCACGACGTTTTGCACATTGGTATGTTTTTATTTACAAAGCACTAATTGGGAATTTGCCTAATTATTTATGTTGTCTTCTGAATAGAAGGCAAAGTCTGCTCAGTCTTCGTTCGAGTGAGTTTTTGCAACTTGCTGTTCCTAGAGCTCGAACAGAGCTAGGAAAGACTGCTTTTAGTTTTGCTGCTCCATACACATGGAACCGGTTACAGGCTGATATAAAAATCAAGGACCTTGTTTCTTTGAACAGATTTAAGACTCTGATAAAATCAGTCAGGTCCAGATCATCTGTGTGTGCGTGTTTTAATAAATTTTATGTGAGATTTTGAATGTATCTTGAATGTTGTAATTTGTGCTGCTGCTCGGTCTCTCTTGGCCAGGTCTCTCTTGTAAAAGGGATCTTGTATCTCAAGGGACTAACCTGGTTAAATAAAGGCAAATAAAAAAATAAAAAAATATTACCTTTGATCCATGTGATGTGTAATGAAGTTTAGATTATATTGTGGCAGTAATTTGATTTAATGGTTATACACGTTTTTGCTTTTAATATTTTTCAGAAGTTCACATTATAAAGCGTTTGGATGGAGAAATGCCCAATGTTGCCATGCTAAGAGTGTCAGAGGTCTATAAGAAGTTTTAGTCCTGTAATTGCCCCTCTGGTTACAACAATGGGCATGTGAACTGCAGTCCCATTAGTTGAATGTGCTTTTGGGCCTGTAGAGGCAGGGAGTGTGGTTTCATTCCATCATAAGCCAGCAGCAGTGAGAGAAATTGTGAACATCCCAGGTGCCCCCACTGAAGCACCCCTTGCTATCCAAAACTATAGGCTGGGACGATGAGAATGTGCGTATGTTTTGTGAGAAGAGGAAGAAGTGCATGTTAAGTCCCTGGAAGTGTGATTGAGCATGGGCCAGAGGATTGAAGCTGCAACACAGGAGCAGAGTTGATGTGAAGAATGGCATGGTCTGAGAAAGATGAGAGTAACATGTACAGCAGGCATGTGAAACATAGGGCCCGCGGGCCGGACCCGTCCCGTTGGATTATTTAATACGGCCCGGCATAAATTTCTGAGTATGTCAAAAAATGAAGCAAGTCTCTAGCTCATTTCTATCAAAAGTTGTGATTTTTAAAAAATGAATACAAATCAAATGCTCTCTCTGGTCGCTAGAGGGCAGTAAATGACAGCATGCAGCACTGACACGAGTTAAAGCTTCAGTCAAAGGATGCAATTCCGCTATGAAGCGATTCTGCTATGAAGGATAAATTTGGGTCCGTGGAAATGAATACGTTTTATCAATATCTCATGCCAGGTTACCCCAAATTAACAGCCATGGCTGCATAAGTTCTATCCATGTTTGGGACTACTTATCTTTGTGAACAGGTGTTCTCTGTAATGAACAATAATAAAACAAAGCAGCGCTCAAGGTTAACAAATAAACACTTGAATGACATTGTTAAATGTGCTGCTACTCAGGATTTGACACCTAATATCGATGCACTTGTGAAGGCAAAAAGATGCCAAGTTACAGGAGCCAGCAGCAGCAAGTAGACTGCAGGAATGCAGTGAGAGAGAGAGAAAAAAAGTGTGATGACACGAAATTTGTTTGCACTCATGAATACAGATCATTAAAAATAAGATTCATCTGGTTTCATATTAAAGATAATTAATATTGTGCAGTATGTTCTCAGCTTCAGTAGGCCCAGCCTAGTAGTTTGATCTGATGTAGTCTAATTTTATTACCCATGCACTGCTATAACTTTTATTTGTATTTATTTTTTTATTTATTTCAAAGCAGTATGACTATTAAGGCGAAAATATTTTTTTCATAGCTCCCACTTGAGTTTGTTAATGTGGTGAGTTGCTTCAGGTATAAAACTGCATTCACTCAACTGTTAAAATAAACCAGTTGTTAACACATTCACCGTCAAACATGAAAATCTTTTTTTTTTCATTGTTTTAATGTGTTGTGCTTAGAAAAGATCCCTTTTCATCCATGATTATAATATGTAGGGTAGGCTAAAAATGTAGGCTGAATGATAAAGCATAGTACTGAAAAATAAAGCTAAATATTTGGAGTTGATTTGTAGTTACTGATCCGGCTCACCTGAGAACAGAAGGTCTGGATCCGGCCCCACAGCCAAACTGAGTTTGACATGCCTGATCTACACGTTTCCATGAGGCAAACCATGTTCGAGGACATACTTCTGCAGAGAATTTGGCAGAGAGAATCTACAGGGGAACTGTCCAGACCAAGGACATGAGGGGAGGAATTCATATGGAGCCAGTTGCAGTTCAAGAGTACTGCATTCTGAAAAATGTGAATTATTCACCATGTGGGTTTGTCATTCACCCTGATGCTCCATGGCTGGGTTGTTCCCCTGATGGAGTAATCTTCGATCCCTCTGAGAATCCACCATTTGGACTCTTAGAAGTCAAATGCCCCAACATTCAGAGTTATGTGGACTGCCCCTATCTGAAAATGTCAAGCGGTGCTTTGAAACTTCGGAGGCAACACAAGTACTGCTGGCAAGTTCAGGGACAGATCCTCTTGACTGGTTTAGAATGGTGTGATTTTGTTGTGTGTGCTCAGGAGGACACACTAGTTGAGCGAGTTTACAAAAATCAAGAAGTGATGCACACCATTAGAGAAAAAGCGGATCATTTTTTCTTTTACCATTACATACAAAAGTGTTTGCAGTAAAACATAAATACAATGATTACCTGTATAGTGTCAGATTAATTATCTGTTGTTCATTAAGAAGTGATTTGTTTGTTTTTTCTGTCAATGGATTAATTCCACTGTTTTTATGTCTTCCTTTAAGTGCAGACATAAAAAAAATATGAGAAGGATTTTTGATTCTCCAAGCCAAGGTTTATTACAGCAGGTTATTAAGACCAGTAATAATAAAGCATCAAAACATATTTACATATTTTCGATATTTAAATGCATACATTATAAAATTTGCTCCATGTCTTTACAAGTGGTCCATTCTGATAGTTCACAAGCAGACAAGATACAGTAAATAGCTGATTTATGCTGCCTGAAATAGACATGGGGATGACGGTGTCAAACAATTTGTGCTCCTTTACTTGTCGGATGCACCGTTCAACATGTACCCTGAGCCTGGCTACGGACTGTGTGTGTTTTACGTCATGTGCAGACATTCGTGTGCACCTTTTCAGGAAAACTGGCCTGTGGATCTTACATGGTACAAGATCGTCTACCAGGAAGCCCTTATCCACCATTATTGCCATGTCATGGGTAAGTAGAGGAATAATTCCTGACTGTCTGAACATCTCCCTGTCACTAATAGACCCAGCATAGAGTCCAGACACAAAGGTTATGGCACTATGGGGTGCCATTCCAATTAAGAAAGTAGGTTTGGAGTTGGTGACCCGTATCATCTGATGTGTTGCAGGTTCAATCAGTTCCCAGAAGGCCATCAGGTGGTTGTAGGTTGCAAACCTGCAAAGACAGTAGATGGATTATTAAGATACACTGATCAAAAACGAATCAGTCATATCCAGTATTTTTGTTCAGAAGCTCATCTTTTTAGATCATTTTAACTCTATTGTGCACACATTCCAGGCGGACATTTTAAAAATTCCTCAGATTCCCGACATAGTCCACTATAAAACTAGATATCTCAGGTTGTACATATAGGGAAATGATAATTCATGGCTCAAACTGAAGTAGACAGTTGGGGGAACATATTGATTCACTTCAATACCATATTCCTTGGTTTGTTTTATTTTAGAACCTCTATTACAGATGCTAATATGCCAGGAATGTCAGACAGGGTTCCCACACCTTGGTTAACATAAAATTCAAGGACCTTTCAATGACTTTCCAGGACCAACTTCCTCAAATTCAAGGACAGCACCTGCCAGCATTTACCTACTCTTACCCCTGAATATGTTATCAAAAAACGATGTTAATACAACGCAAATTCAAAAGACTGAATGTCATTTCAAGCCATGCATCCTGAAATTTTCTGTGCATGACTGGCAATTTAGCAATGCACATCTGAGATGACGACATTCACGTAAAATGGCTATAGTTGTTGAAGGATCAACAACTACCTACAGGAAACACTTGCTTTCGGTGCTGAACAAACAAACAAATTTCTCTACAGGAGAATGACCAAACTTTGCCAAGTAAAAGTCAGCATAGGCCCTGTAGAATCAATGTAATTTTAAATGAACTTGTGCTGGCAAAATAATGACACGTTGACAGTAGACAAATAATAATAATAATAACAATAATACACATATGCATATACACATACAGTACATACATAAAACAGAGGAGCAAAGCCATATAATGAGATTAGAACTATAGATTTCTAGAGAAATCTGGCGTGAGATGATTCTAGCATAGTTTTTAAATCTACTTAATAAAGAATAATATTCATTCATAAAGAGAACAGCCTTTTAACCACTCCACTTATGGTAGTGAATTTATGGAATCAGAGAAATTCGAACTGAAGTATAATGGTATCAAAAGAAAGAAGTTTGAGATTAATCCAGTTTCTAGTGTCCATGCAAAAACTTTGTAAATATTGAGATGGAAAAACATATGCTCCTGGGATTCATCTTCTGACTTAAAAAAGGTCCATTAATCCACATCAAGTTTAACTCTTCTTTCAAGAAACATGGCTACAGGATATATCTTATTTATTATTTTGAAATGAGTCTCTTTTACTTTAGAAGACATGAGCCATTTGACAAGCCTTTGTGGTTTTATAATTTTTATTAGGATGTTTCTTGAAAGAATATCTATTATATCTTTTGTCTCATACCATCAGTGATAATCTTGTTATTACACTTGAACTCAACAGTCATTCACTTTTAACATGGGCATCGAAACAGTCAACTCTGAATATAAAATGTTAAAGGAATCACTTTGCAGACTTTCTTTAAATCTTTATAACAACTCATATCAGATCATATTTTTTCAACAAAGGATGAGAAATTTAAAACATCATGGCAATCTTTTTCATAGCAATCTTTTGTAAATATTGACTTCCTTACCAACTGTGCCCTATTATTCTGTGACCGCGGTCTTCATCCATGTGAAATTTCAAACCCTCTAAAATATTCAAGGACCGTCAAGGACGGCTGTCTTTTATGCCTGTTTTCAAAAACTTTCCAGGGCCTTGAACTTATTTTTTCAGATTCACAAACTTTCAAGGATTTCAAGGACCCGTGGGAACCCTGTATGATATGATATTTATGTCCAATATAGTCCGACAGGCTATGCCAAGCTACCGTAGCCAACTCCGGTAGCATCCGACACGATACAGAGTACTCCAGCACTCAAAAGCTCCAATACTGTCTATAATCTAATGTTTAGTATTAGAATATATATTTTGTACAATATCGCTTATGAAAAATTATCAATTTTTACTCACGTGTACACTGAGTCGCGTCGTAGCGGGTGTACGGTCTCACTTCCGGGTTGGCGAAAATGCCGAAAATTGCTCATATATTCCATAAAAAGTTATCGGTTTATGTTCAAAAGTAATCACAATCAGAATAAAAACGAACAAAATAATCCACGACTGCTTCAGTTTCGCCGAATAGTGCGTTCTGGGGAGCTTGGCTTAGGTTAGCAAAGGTTAGCGGTTAGCTTATGTTGCTATTGGAAACTATTGCTATTATGTTGCTTATGTTGCTATTGGACCCACATTGGAAATGAAGCGCGACTTTCCGAGGGCTCAATAAAAAAATATAATTGAGCAATCATGGCAAATGAGGGCTGGTTAGCTTCAGAAGGAAGTAAACTATTGGTTAGAAGAGCTTCCAATCACTTGTAAGGCTCCGGCTTGTCTCTGTGGACTGATCAAGTTGGTGCACTTGCAGTCAACACGAGCGAGTGTGGCCAGGGTTGGCAGGTCGTGCATAAATATCCCGGCCAAAGTCAGTGTAAAATGCGCCCGTCAGAAGCCAAAAGTAGCCCAAAGTGTTAGAGTGTTAAAATTGAGACTATTTAAGTATTATATCGCCATCGATTGTTATTGTTGACTTGTAACTCCCGCGGTGGGCCAAGTGAAAAGTAGCCCAAAAACGAAAAACTTTGAAGGAGTTTCAAACAAGCCCAATTTGGAGTGAAAACCGCGAATCTGGCAACCAGGTTTAGATGGTATGTGCAGTATATAAAGAGCTGCAAATTCATATATGTCTCGAGGACGGTATGCCAAAAAGTATATTAACCTAAATATATTTTAGGAAACAGAATAGTCCTATATTACATATATTCTAGTTCTACATTAACTGTTCAAACATTATTCCATTTTTCCCTGTGCAAAAATAAGATTTCGCTACCACAATGCATTACTATTTTGCATAAACCAATCAGCTTCAAGTCGGCATATGACGCCCGCTGACGTTTCTAGGAAGTAAACAGGAAACTAACGAGCTAACTGTGAATGTCTTTGGACTGGCTTGATCAAATTTGACAATTAAGCCATCTTTTTTTAGTTATATTGTGCTGCATCTAATAAAGTATGGTTAGCAAACGCTTCCTTGTATCCATGTTAACGTTAGTGATTGTATCAATAAATTTACCTTGACAGACCAGAAGCTATTACTTACTATTGAGATGTTTGTTTTAGCTAGCTAACTATGAAGCTGCTGTGTAAGTAGCATATCATTACATTTTTATTTTTATTCATCTTCCCCCCTGCACAGTGTCAATGAAAAACAAGGTGACAGGAGAGGTCCGCGTGAGGGCAGTTTGTCATAGGTCTATGAGGAAAAGTGAAAAGCCACATGACTTGAGAGTAGGATCAATGGTTACACACACACACACACAAGTGTTTGTGTATATATGTATGTATGTATGTATGTACAAACATGCACTAATCAGTCATAACAATTACTGTTTTTTCGCAAGATATTTAAATATGGCAGTCTGAACTAAAGAAGCAAAAGCAGCCTTAATCCTGTGGTCTTTGCTGAATAAGACTTCCAGGGACTTCACATACAGTTGTTCCTGTTCTGGCAAAACAAAATATCCTGTTCTCACTCAACAAAATATTGGGCGCAGTGGGGGGCGCAAAATTATTCTCATCTATTAATGGGGGGCACGGCAGAAAACGTTTGGGAACCACTCCTTTAATGTATAAGTGTATAGAAGTGTATAACCACTACATCAGATTACTGCCATAATATAAGCAAAGCTGATTAAATATTGAAGGTGTGGTCATCTCCAATCACACCCTTCACTAATCACATTGACTAAATCTATAGCATCAATAAAACATGGTATTTGGTGCCCAAGCTTTTGCATGTGCCTACATATTTTATCTCTCTACCTTCAGTGAATTAAAGTGGATGTGTACAGTCAACTAATTTGGGAAACTTTACCTGACTTATTTATTTTTGCTCAATTACTGCTGTTCAATAAAATGTTAACAGATATTTTAATATATTTTTTCTCCTTAGATGGTGTTAAAACACTCGAGCCCTGTCATTTTGGTGAGCACCCATTGCTCCTGTGTGGCAGGATGTGCCCTGTGCAATCATTTGGTTGCCCTTCTTTATCAGACTGCACACTATTCTCAGCTAGATATTCCTGCTGTACCCCCAGTCCAAAGCTGCACAGACACCGAGCAGCGAGTTACCTAGCATGTCAGTTTGTATGTCACATGTATGTTCATCCATATGTAGCCACCATTAAAACAGTGCTAAATGTGTCCCTACTTTTAGGGTGTGAAGCCGGGACCCGTTGGAGAAATGGAGGTTCGAAAACCAAGGAATTCAACTGCTGACTGTGTGAGGTTATATATATATATATATATATATATATATATATATATATATATATATATATATATATATAAGTTATCTTTTAAACCTTATATTCAACATCTAATTAAAAAGCTTAGACTCTTGTTAGGTTTTTATTATAGAAATAAATCTTGTTTTTCTTTTATTGTAAAAAAGAAGTTAGTTGAAGCAACGTTCATGCCTGTATTAGATTATGGAGATATTTTGTATATGAATGCTCCTGTGCACTGTTTGAGCATACTGGACAGTGTGTATCATAGTGCTTTGCGATTTATAACAAACTGTCGACCTCTTACTCATCATTGTTTGTTATACACAAAAGTGAATTGGACTTTGTTGCAGGCACGACGTTTTGCACATTGGTATGTTTTTATTTACAAAGCACTAATTGGGAATTTGCCTAATTATTTATGTTGTCTTCTGAATAGAAGGCAAAGTCTGCTCAGTCTTCGTTCGAGTGAGTTTTTGCAACTTGCTGTTCCTAGAGCTCGAACAGAGCTAGGAAAGACTGCTTTTAGTTTTGCTGCTCCATACACATGGAACCGGTTACAGGCTGATATAAAAATCAAGGACCTTGTTTCTTTGAACAGATTTAAGACTCTGATAAAATCAGTCAGGTCCAGATCATCTGTGTGTGCGTGTTTTAATAAATTTTATGTGAGATTTTGAATGTATCTTGAATGTTGTAATTTGTGCTGCTGCTCGGTCTCTCTTGGCCAGGTCTCTCTTGTAAAAGGGATCTTGTATCTCAAGGGACTAACCTGGTTAAATAAAGGCAAATAAAAAAATAAAAAAATATTACCTTTGATCCATGTGATGTGTAATGAAGTTTAGATTATATTGTGGCAGTAATTTGATTTAATGGTTATACACGTTTTTGCTTTTAATATTTTTCAGAAGTTCACATTATAAAGCGTTTGGATGGAGAAATGCCCAATGTTGCCATGCTAAGAGTGTCAGAGGTCTATAAGAAGTTTTAGTCCTGTAATTGCCCCTCTGGTTACAACAATGGGCATGTGAACTGCAGTCCCATTAGTTGAATGTGCTTTTGGGCCTGTAGAGGCAGGGAGTGTGGCTTCATTCCATCATAAGCCAGCAGCAGTGAGAGAAATTGTGAACATCCCAGGTGCCCCCACTGAAGCACGCCTTGCTATCCAAAACTATAGGCTGGGACGATGAGAATGTGCGTATGTTTTGTGAGAAGAGGAAGAAGTGCATGTTAAGTCCCTGGAAGTGTGATTGAGCATGGGCCAGAGGATTGAAGCTGCAACACAGGAGCAGAGTTGATGTGAAGAATGGCATGGTCTGAGAAAGATGAGAGTAACATGTACAGCAGGCATGTGAAACATAGGGCCCGCGGGCCGGACCCGTCCCGTTGGATTATTTAATACGGCCCGGCATAAATTTCTGAGTATGTCAAAAAATGAAGCAAGTCTCTAGCTCATTTCTATCAAAAGTTGTGATTTTTAAAAAATGAATACAAATCAAATGCTCTCTCTGGTCGCTAGAGGGCAGTAAATGACAGCATGCAGCACTGACCCGAGTTAAAGCTTCAGTCAAAGGATGCAATTCCGCTATGAAGCGATTCTGCTATGAAGGATAAATTTGGGTCCGTGGAAATGAATACGTTTTATCAATATCTCGTGCCAGGTTACCCCAAATTAACAGCCATGGCTGCATAAGTTCTATCCATGTTTGGGACTACTTATCTTTGTGAACAGGTGTTCTCTGTAATGAACAATAATAAAACAAAGCAGCGCTCAAGGTTAACAAATAAACACTTGAATGACATTGTTAAATGTGCTGCTACTCAGGATTTGACACCTAATATCGATGCACTTGTGAAGGCAAAAAGATGCCAAGTTACAGGAGCCAGCAGCAGCAAGTAGACTGCAGGAATGCAGTGAGAGAGAGAGAAAAAAAGTGTGATGACACGAAATTTGTTTGCACTCATGAATACAGATCATTAAAAATAAGATTCATCTGGTTTCATATTAAAGATAATTAATATTGTGCAGTATGTTCTCAGCTTCAGTAGGCCCAGCCTAGTAGTTTGATCTGATGTAGTCTAATTTTATTACCCATGCACTGCTATAACTTTTATTTGTATTTATTTTTTTATTTATTTCAAAGCAGTATGACTATTAAGGCGAAAATATTTTTTTCATAGCTCCCACTTGAGTTTGTTAATGTGGTGAGTTGCTTCAGGTATAAAACTGCATTCACTCAACTGTTAAAATAAACCAGTTGTTAACACATTCACCATCAAACATGAAAATCTTTTTTTTTTCATTGTTTTAATGTGTTGTGCTTAGAAAAGATCCCTTTTCATCCATGATTATAATATGTAGGGTAGGCTAAAAATGTAGGCTGAATGATAAAGCATAGTACTGAAAAATAAAGCTAAATATTTGGAGTTGATTTGTAGTTACTGATCCGGCTCACCTGAGAACAGAAGGTCTGGATCCGGCCCCACAGCCAAACTGAGTTTGACATGCCTGATCTACACGTTTCCATGAGGCAAACCATGTTCGAGGACATACTTCTGCAGAGAATTTGGCAGAGAGAATCTACAGGGGAACTGTCCAGACCAAGGACATGAGGGGAGGAATTCATATGGAGCCAGTTGCAGTTCAAGAGTACTGCATTCTGAAAAATGTGAATTATTCACCATGTGGGTTTGTCATTCACCCTGATGCTCCATGGCTGGGTTGTTCCCCTGATGGAGTAATCTTCGATCCCTCTGAGAATCCACCATTTGGACTCTTAGAAGTCAAATGCCCCAACATTCAGAGTTATGTGGACTGCCCCTATCTGAAAATGTCAAGCGGTGCTTTGAAACTTCGGAGGCAACACAAGTACTGCTGGCAAGTTCAGGGACAGATCCTCTTGACTGGTTTAGAATGGTGTGATTTTGTTGTGTGTGCTCAGGAGGACACACTAGTTGAGCGAGTTTACAAAAATCAAGAAGTGATGCACACCATTAGAGAAAAAGCGGATCATTTTTTCTTTTACCATTACATACAAAAGTGTTTGCAGTAAAACATAAATACAATGATTACCTGTATAGTGTCAGATTAATTATCTGTTGTTCATTAAGAAGTGATTTGTTTGTTTTTTCTGTCAATGGATTAATTCCACTGTTTTTATGTCTTCCTTTAAGTGCAGACATAAAAAAAATATGAGAAGGATTTTTGATTCTCCAAGCCAAGGTTTATTACAGCAGGTTATTAAGACCAGTAATAATAAAGCATCAAAACATATTTACATATTTTCGATATTTAAATGCATACATTCTAAAATTTGCTCCATGTCTTTACAAGTGGTCCATTCTGATAGTTCACAAGCAGACAAGATACAGTAAATAGCTGATTTATGCTGCCTGAAATAGACATGGGGATGACGGTGTCAAACAATTTGTGCTCCTTTACTCGTCGGATGCACCGTTCAACATGTACCCTGAGCCTGGCTACGGACTGTGTGTGTTTTACGTCATGTGCAGACATTCGTGTGCACCTTTTCAGGAAAACTGGCCTGTGGATCTTACATGGTACAAGATCGTCTACCAGGAAGCCCTTATCCACCATTATTGCCATGTCAGGGGTAAGTAGAGGAATAATTCCTGACTGTCTGAACATCTCCCTGTCACTAATAGACCCAGCATAGAGTCCAGACACAAAGGTTATGGCACTATGGGGTGCCATTCCAATTAAGAAAGTAGGTTTGGAGTTGGTGACCCGTATCATCTGATGTGTTGCAGGTTCAATCAGTTCCCAGAAGGCCATCAGGTGGTTGTAGGTTGCAAACCTGCAAAGACAGTAGATGGATTATTAAGATACACTGATCAAAAACGAATCAGTCATATCCAGTATTTTTGTTCAGAAGCTCATCTTTTTAGATCATTTTAACTCTATTGTGCACACATTCCAGGCGGACATTTTAAAAATTCCTCAGATTCCCGACATAGTCCACTATAAAACTAGATATCTCAGGTTGTACATATAGGGAAATGATAATTCATGGCTCAAACTGAAGTAGACAGTTGGGGGAACATATTGATTCACTTCAATACCATATTCCTTGGTTTGTTTTATTTTAGAACCTCTATTACAGATGCTAATATGCCAGGAATGTCAGACAGGGTTCCCACACCTTGGTTAACATAAAATTCAAGGACCTTTCAATGACTTTCCAGGACCAACTTCCTCAAATTCAAGGACAGCACCTGCCAGCATTTACCTACTCTTACCCCTGAATATGTTATCAAAAAACGATGTTAATACAACGCAAATTCAAAAGACTGAATGTCATTTCAAGCCATGCATCCTGAAATTTTCTGTGCATGACTGGCAATTTAGCAATGCACATCTGAGATGACGACATTCACGTAAAATGGCTATAGTTGTTGAAGGATCAACAACTACCTACAGGAAACACTTGCTTTCGGTGCTGAACAAACAAACAAATTTCTCTACAGGAGAATGACCAAACTTTGCCAAGTAAAAGTCAGCATAGGCCCTGTAGAATCAATGTCATTTTAAATGAACTTGTGCTGGCAAAATAATGACACGTTGACAGTAGACAAATAATAATAATAATAACAATAATACACATATGCATATACACATACAGTACATACATAAAACAGAGGAGCAAAGCCATATAATGAGATTAGAACTATAGATTTCTAGAGAAATCTGGCGTGAGATGATTCTAGCATACCGGTAGTTTTTAAATCTACTTAATAAAGAATAATATTCATTCATAAAGAGAACAGCCTTTTAACCACTCCACTTATGGTAGTGAATTTATGGAATCAGAGAAATTCGAACTGAAGTATAATGGTATCAAAAGAAAGAAGTTTGAGATTAATCCAGTTTCTAGTGTCCATGCAAAAACTTTGTAAATATTGAGATGGAAAAACAAATGCTCCTGGGATTCATCTTCTGACTTAAAAAAGGTCCATTAATCCACATCAAGTTTAACTCTTCTTTCAAGAAACATGGCTACAGGATATATCTTATTTATTATTTTGAAATGAGTCTCTTTTACTTTAGAAGACATGAGCCATTTGACAAGCCTTTGTGGTTTTATAATTTTTATTAGGATGTTTCTTGAAAGAATATCTATTATATCTTTTGTCTCATACCATCAGTGATAATCTTGTTATTACACTTGAACTCAACAGTCATTCACTTTTAACATGGGCATCGAAACAGTCAACTCTGAATATAAAAAATGTTAAAGGAATCACTTTGCAGACTTTCTTTAAATCTTTATAACAACTCATATCAGATCATATTTTTTCAACAAAGGATGAGAAATTTAAAACATCATGGCAATCTTTTTCATAGCAATCTTTTGTAAATATTGACTTCCTTACCAACTGTGCCCTATTATTCTGTGACCGCGGTCTTCATCCATGTGAAATTTCAAACCCTCTAAAATATTCAAGGACCGTCAAGGACGGCTGTCTTTTATGCCTGTTTTCAAAAACTTTCCAGGGCCTTGAACTTATTTTTTCAGATTCACAAACTTTCAAGGATTTCAAGGACCCGTGGGAACCCTGTATGATATGATATTTATGTCCAATATAGTCCGACAGGCTATGCCAAGCTACCGTAGCCAACTCCGGTAGCATCCGACACGATACAGAGTACTCCAGCACTCAAAAGCTCCAATACTGTCTATAATCTAATGTTTAGTATTAGAATATATATTTTGTACAATATCGCTTATGAAAAATTATCAATTTTTACTCACGTGTACACTGAGTCGCGTCGTAGCGGGTGTACGGTCTCACTTCCGGGTTGGCGAAAATGCCGAAAATTGCTCATATATTCCATAAAAAGTTATCGGTTTATGTTCAAAAGTATCCACAATCAGAATAAAAACGAACAAAATAATCCACGACTGCTTCAGTTTCGCCGAATAGTGCGTTCTGGGGAGCTTGGCTTAGGTTAGCAAAGGTTAGCGGTTAGCTTATGTTGCTATGCTAGCGAACCCACATTGGAAATGAAGCGCGACTTTCCGAGGGCTCAATAAAAAAATATAATTGAGCAATCATGGCAAATGAGGGCTGGTTAGCTTCAGAAGGAAGTAAACTATTGGTTAGAAGAGCTTCCAATCACTTGTAAGGCTCCGGCTTGTCTCTGTGGACTGATCAAGTTGGTGCACTTGCAGTCAACACGAGCGAGTGTGGCCAGGGTTGGCAGGTCGTGCATAAATATCCCGGCCAAAGTCAGTGTAAAATGCGCCCGTCAGAAGCCAAAAGTAGCCCAAAGTGTTAGAGTGTTAAAATTGAGACTATTTAAGTATTATATCGCCATCGATTGTTATTGTTGACTTGTAACTCCCGCGGTGGGCCAAGTGAAAAGTAGCCCAAAAACGAAAAACTTTGAAGGAGTTTCAAACAAGCCCAATTTAGAGTGAAAACCGCGAATCTGGCAACCAGGTTTAGATGGTATGTGCAGTATATAAAGAGCTGCAAATTCATATATGTCTCGAGGACGGTATGCCAAAAAGTATATTAACCTAAATATATTTTAGGAAACAGAATAGTCCTATATTACATATATTCTAGTTCTACATTAACTGTTCAAACATTATTCCATTTTTCCCTGTGCAAAAATAAGATTTCGCTACCACAATGCATTACTATTTTGCATAAACCAATCAGCTTCAAGTCGGCATATGACGCCCGCTGACGTTTCTAGGAAGTAAACAGGAAACTAACGAGCTAACTGTGAATGTCTTTGGACTGGCTTGATCAAATTTGACAATTAAGCCATCTTTTTTTAGTTATATTGTGCTGCATCTAATAAAGTATGGTTAGCAAACGCTTCCTTGTATCCATGTTAACGTTAGTGATTGTATCAATAAATTTACCTTGACAGACCAGAAGCTATTACTTACTATTGAGATGTTTGTTTTAGCTAGCTAACTATGAAGCTGCTGTGTAAGTAGCATATCATTACATTTTTATTTTTATTCATCTTCCCCCCTGCACAGTGTCAATGAAAAACAAGGTGACAGGAGAGGTCCGCGTGAGGGCAGTTTGTCATAGGTCTATGAGGAAAAGTGAAAAGCCACATGACTTGAGAGTAGGATCAATGGTTACACACACACACACAAGTGTTTGTGTATATATGTATGTATGTATGTATGTATGTACAAACATGCACTAATCAGTCATAACAATTACTGTTTTTTCGCAAGATATTTAAATATGGCAGTCTGAACTAAAGAAGCAAAAGCAGCCTTAATCCTGTGGTCTTTGCTGAATAAGACTTCCAGGGACTTCACATACAGTTGTTCCTGTTCTGGCAAAACAAAATATCCTGTTCTCACTCAACAAAATATTGGGCGCAGTGGGGGGCGCAAAATTATTCTCATCTATTAATGGGGGGCACGGCAGAAAACGTTTGGGAACCACTCCTTTAATGTATAAGTGTATAGAAGTGTATAACCACTACATCAGATTACTGCCATAATATAAGCAAAGCTGATTAAATATTGAAGGTGTGGTCATCTCCAATCACACCCTTCACTAATCACATTGACTAAATCTATAGCATCAATAAAACATGGTATTTGGTGCCCAAGCTTTTGCATGTGCCTACATATTTTATCTCTCTACCTTCAGTGAATTAAAGTGGATGTGTACAGTCAACTAATTTGGGAAACTTTACCTGACTTATTTATTTTTGCTCAATTACTGCTGTTCAATAAAATGTTAACAGATATTTTAATATATTTTTTCTCCTTAGATGGTGTTAAAACACTCGAGCCCTGTCATTTTGGTGAGCACCCATTGCTCCTGTGTGGCAGGATGTGCCCTGTGCAATCATTTGGTTGCCCTTCTTTATCAGACTGCACACTATTCTCAGCTAGATATTCCTGCTGTACCCCCAGTCCAAAGCTGCACAGACACCGAGCAGCGAGTTACCTAGCATGTCAGTTTGTATGTCACATGTATGTTCATCCATATGTAGCCACCATTAAAACAGTGCTAAATGTGTCCCTACTTTTAGGGTGTGAAGCCGGGACCCGTTGGAGAAATGAAGGTTCGAAAACCAAGGAATTCAACTGCTGACTGTGTGAGGTTATATATATAAGTTATCTTTTAAACCTTATATTCAACATCTAATTAAAAAGCTTAGACTTTTGTTAGGTTTTTATTATAGAAATAAATCTTGTTTTTCTTTTATTGTAAAAAAGAAGTTAGTTGAAGCAACGTTCATGCCTGTATTAGATTATGGAGATATTTTGTATATGAATGCTCCTGTGCACTGTTTGAGCATACTGGACAGTGTGTATCATAGTGCTTTGCGATTTATAACAAACTGTCGACCTCTTACTCATCATTGTTTGTTATACACAAAAGTGAATTGGACTTTGTTGCAGGCACGACGTTTTGCACATTGGTATGTTTTTATTTACAAAGCACTAATTGGGAATTTGCCTAATTATTTATGTTGTCTTCTGAATAGAAGGCAAAGTCTGCTCAGTCTTCGTTCGAGTGAGTTTTTGCAACTTGCTGTTCCTAGAGCTCGAACAGAGCTAGGAAAGACTGCTTTTAGTTTTGCTGCTCCATACACATGGAACCGGTTACAGGCTGATATAAAAATCAAGGACCTTGTTTCTTTGAACAGATTTAAGACTCTGATAAAATCAGTCAGGTCCAGATCATCTGTGTGTGCGTGTTTTAATAAATTTTATGTGAGATTTTGAATGTATCTTGAATGTTGTAATTTGTGCTGCTGCTCGGTCTCTCTTGGCCAGGTCTCTCTTGTAAAAGGGATCTTGTATCTCAAGGGACTAACCTGGTTAAATAAAGGCAAATAAAAAAATAAAAAAATATTACCTTTGATCCATGTGATGTGTAATGAAGTTTAGATTATATTGTGGCAGTAATTTGATTTAATGGTTATACACGTTTTTGCTTTTAATATTTTTCAGAAGTTCACATTATAAAGCGTTTGGATGGAGAAATGCCCAATGTTGCCATGCTAAGAGTGTCAGAGGTCTATAAGAAGTTTTAGTCCTGTAATTGCCCCTCTGGTTACAACAATGGGCATGTGAACTGCAGTCCCATTAGTTGAATGTGCTTTTGGGCCTGTAGAGGCAGGGAGTGTGGTTTCATTCCATCATAAGCCAGCAGCAGTGAGAGAAATTGTGAACATCCCAGGTGCCCCCACTGAAGCACGCCTTGCTATCCAAAACTATAGGCTGGGACGATGAGAATGTGCGTATGTTTTGTGAGAAGAGGAAGAAGTGCATGTTAAGTCCCTGGAAGTGTGATTGAGCATGGGCCAGAGGATTGAAGCTGCAACACAGGAGCAGAGTTGATGTGAAGAATGGCATGGTCTGAGAAAGATGAGAGTAACATGTACAGCAGGCATGTGAAACATAGGGCCCGCGGGCCGGACCCGTCCCGTTGGATTATTTAATACGGCCCGGCATAAATTTCTGAGTATGTCAAAAAATGAAGCAAGTCTCTAGCTCATTTCTATCAAAAGTTGTGATTTTTAAAAAATGAATACAAATCAAATGCTCTCTCTGGTCGCTAGAGGGCAGTAAATGACAGCATGCAGCACTGACACGAGTTAAAGCTTCAGTCAAAGGATGCAATTCCGCTATGAAGCGATTCTGCTATGAAGGATAAATTTGGGTCCGTGGAAATGAATACGTTTTATCAATATCTCGTGCCAGGTTACCCCAAATTAACAGCCATGGCTGCATAAGTTCTATCCATGTTTGGGACTACTTATCTTTGTGAACAGGTGTTCTCTGTAATGAACAATAATAAAACAAAGCAGCGCTCAAGGTTAACAAATAAACACTTGAATGACATTGTTAAATGTGCTGCTACTCAGGATTTGACACCTAATATCGATGCACTTGTGAAGGCAAAAAGATGCCAAGTTACAGGAGCCAGCAGCAGCAAGTAGACTGCAGGAATGCAGTGAGAGAGAGAGAAAAAAAGTGTGATGACACGAAATTTGTTTGCACTCATGAATACAGATCATTAAAAATAAGATTCATCTGGTTTCATATTAAAGATAATTAATATTGTGCAGTATGTTCTCAGCTTCAGTAGGCCCAGCCTAGTAGTTTGATCTGATGTAGTCTAATTTTATTACCCATGCACTGCTATAACTTTTATTTGTATTTATTTTTTTATTTATTTCAAAGCAGTATGACTATTAAGGCGAAAATATTTTTTTCATAGCTCCCACTTGATTTTGTTAATGTGGTGAGTTGCTTCAGGTATAAAACTGCATTCACTCAACTGTTAAAATAAACCAGTTGTTAACACATTCACCGTCAAACATGAAAATCTTTTTTTTTTCATTGTTTTAATGTGTTGTGCTTAGAAAAGATCCCTTTTCATCCATGATTATAATATGTAGGGTAGGCTAAAAATGTAGGCTGAATGATAAAGCATAGTACTGAAAAATAAAGCTAAATATTTGGAGTTGATTTGTAGTTACTGATCCGGCTCACCTGAGAACAGAAGGTCTGGATCCGGCCCCACAGCCAAACTGAGTTTGACATGCCTGATCTACACGTTTCCATGAGGCAAACCATGTTCGAGGACATACTTCTGCAGAGAATTTGGCAGAGAGAATCTACAGGGGAACTGTCCAGACCAAGGACATGAGGGGAGGAATTCATATGGAGCCAGTTGCAGTTCAAGAGTACTGCATTCTGAAAAATGTGAATTATTCACCATGTGGGTTTGTCATTCACCCTGATGCTCCATGGCTGGGTTGTTCCCCTGATGGAGTAATCTTCGATCCCTCTGAGAATCCACCATTTGGACTCTTAGAAGTCAAATGCCCCAACATTCAGAGTTATGTGGACTGCCCCTATCTGAAAATGTCAAGCGGTGCTTTGAAACTTCGGAGGCAACACAAGTACTGCTGGCAAGTTCAGGGACAGATCCTCTTGACTGGTTTAGAATGGTGTGATTTTGTTGTGTGTGCTCAGGAGGACACACTAGTTGAGCGAGTTTACAAAAATCAAGAAGTGATGCACACCATTAGAGAAAAAGCGGATCATTTTTTCTTTTACCATTACATACAAAAGTGTTTGCAGTAAAACATAAATACAATGATTACCTGTATAGTGTCAGATTAATTATCTGTTGTTCATTAAGAAGTGATTTGTTTGTTTTTTCTGTCAATGGATTAATTCCACTGTTTTTATGTCTTCCTTTAAGTGCAGACATAAAAAAAATATGAGAAGGATTTTTGATTCTCCAAGCCAAGGTTTATTACAGCAGGTTATTAAGACCAGTAATAATAAAGCATCAAAACATATTTACATATTTTCGATATTTAAATGCATACATTCTAAAATTTGCTCCATGTCTTTACAAGTGGTCCATTCTGATAGTTCACAAGCAGACAAGATACAGTAAATAGCTGATTTATGCTGCCTGAAATAGACATGGGGATGACGGTGTCAAACAATTTGTGCTCCTTTACTCGTCGGATGCACCGTTCAACATGTACCCTGAGCCTGGCTACGGACTGTGTGTGTTTTACGTCATGTGCAGACATTCGTGTGCACCTTTTCAGGAAAACTGGCCTGTGGATCTTACATGGTACAAGATCGTCTACCAGGAAGCCCTTATCCACCATTATTGCCATGTCAGGGGTAAGTAGAGGAATAATTCCTGACTGTCTGAACATCTCCCTGTCACTAATAGACCCAGCATAGAGTCCAGACACAAAGGTTATGGCACTATGGGGTGCCATTCCAATTAAGAAAGTAGGTTTGGAGTTGGTGACCCGTATCATCTGATGTGTTGCAGGTTCAATCAGTTCCCAGAAGGCCATCAGGTGGTTGTAGGTTGCAAACCTGCAAAGACAGTAGATGGATTATTAAGATACACTGATCAAAAACGAATCAGTCATATCCAGTATTTTTGTTCAGAAGCTCATCTTTTTAGATCATTTTAACTCTATTGTGCACACATTCCAGGCGGACATTTTAAAAATTCCTCAGATTCCCGACATAGTCCACTATAAAACTAGATATCTCAGGTTGTACATATAGGGAAATGATAATTCATGGCTCAAACTGAAGTAGACAGTTGGGGGAACATATTGATTCACTTCAATACCATATTCCTTGGTTTGTTTTATTTTAGAACCTCTATTACAGATGCTAATATGCCAGGAATGTCAGACAGGGTTCCCACACCTTGGTTAACATAAAATTCAAGGACCTTTCAATGACTTTCCAGGACCAACTTCCTCAAATTCAAGGACAGCACCTGCCAGCATTTACCTACTCTTACCCCTGAATATGTTATCAAAAAACGATGTTAATACAACGCAAATTCAAAAGACTGAATGTCATTTCAAGCCATGCATCCTGAAATTTTCTGTGCATGACTGGCAATTTAGCAATGCACATCTGAGATGACGACATTCACGTAAAATGGCTATAGTTGTTGAAGGATCAACAACTACCTACAGGAAACACTTGCTTTCGGTGCTGAACAAACAAACAAATTTCTCTACAGGAGAATGACCAAACTTTGCCAAGTAAAAGTCAGCATAGGCCCTGTAGAATCAATGTAATTTTAAATGAACTTGTGCTGGCAAAATAATGACACGTTGACAGTAGACAAATAATAATAATAATAACAATAATACACATATGCATATACACATACAGTACATACATAAAACAGAGGAGCAAAGCCATATAATGAGATTAGAACTATAGATTTCTAGAGAAATCTGGCGTGAGATGATTCTAGCATACCGGTAGTTTTTAAATCTACTTAATAAAGAATAATATTCATTCATAAAGAGAACAGCCTTTTAACCACTCCACTTATGGTAGTGAATTTATGGAATCAGAGAAATTCGAACTGAAGTATAATGGTATCAAAAGAAAGAAGTTTGAGATTAATCCAGTTTCTAGTGTCCATGCAAAAACTTTGTAAATATTGAGATGGAAAAACATATGCTCCTGGGATTCATCTTCTGACTTAAAAAAGGTCCATTAATCCACATCAAGTTTAACTCTTCTTTCAAGAAACATGGCTACAGGATATATCTTATTTATTATTTTGAAATGAGTCTCTTTTACTTTAGAAGACATGAGCCATTTGACAAGCCTTTGTGGTTTTATAATTTTTATTAGGATGTTTCTTGAAAGAATCTTTTGTCTCATACCATCAGTGATAATCTTGTTATTACACTTGAACTCAACAGTCATTCACTTTTAACATGGGCATCGAAACAGTCAACTCTGAATATAAAATGTTAAAGGAATCACTTTGCAGACTTTCTTTAAATCTTTATAACAACTCATATCAGATCATATTTTTTCAACAAAGGATGAGAAATTTAAAACATCATGGCAATCTTTTTCATAGCAATCTTTTGTAAATATTGACTTCCTTACCAACTGTGCCCTATTATTCTGTGACCGCGGTCTTCATCCATGTGAAATTTCAAACCCTCTAAAATATTCAAGGACCGTCAAGGACGGCTGTCTTTTATGCCTGTTTTCAAAAACTTTCCAGGGCCTTGAACTTATTTTTTCAGATTCACAAACTTTCAAGGATTTCAAGGACCCGTGGGAACCCTGTATGATATGATATTTATGTCCAATATAGTCCGACAGGCTATGCCAAGCTACCGTAGCCAACTCCGGTAGCATCCGACACGATACAGAGTACTCCAGCACTCAAAAGCTCCAATACTGTCTATAATCTAATGTTTAGTATTAGAATATATATTTTGTACAATATCGCTTATGAAAAATTATCAATTTTTACTCACGTGTACACTGAGTCGCGTCGTAGCGGGTGTACGGTCTCACTTCCGGGTTGGCGAAAATGCCGAAAATTGCTCATATATTCCATAAAAAGTTATCGGTTTATGTTCAAAAGTAATCACAATCAGAATAAAAACGAACAAAATAATCCACGACTGCTTCAGTTTCGCCGAATAGTGCGTTCTGGGGAGCTTGGCTTAGGTTAGCAAAGGTTAGCGGTTAGCTTATGTTGCTATGCTAGCGGACCCACATTGGAAATGAAGCGCGACTTTCCGAGGGCTCAATAAAAAAATATAATTGAGCAATCATGGCAAATGAGGGCTGGTTAGCTTCAGAAGGAAGTAAACTATTGGTTAGAAGAGCTTCCAATCACTTGTAAGGCTCCGGCTTGTCTCTGTGGACTGATCAAGTTGGTGCACTTGCAGTCAACACGAGCGAGTGTGGCCAGGGTTGGCAGGTCGTGCATAAATATCCCGGCCAAAGTCAGTGTAAAATGCGCCCGTCAGAAGCCAAAAGTAGCCCAAAGTGTTAGAGTGTTAAAATTGAGACTATTTAAGTATTATATCGCCATCGATTGTTATTGTTGACTTGTAACTCCCGCGGTGGGCCAAGTGAAAAGTAGCCCAAAAACGAAAAACTTTGAAGGAGTTTCAAACAAGCCCAATTTGGAGTGAAAACCGCGAATCTGGCAACCAGGTTTAGATGGTATGTGCAGTATATAAAGAGCTGCAAATTCATATATGTCTCGAGGACGGTATGCCAAAAAGTATATTAACCTAAATATATTTTAGGAAACAGAATAGTCCTATATTACATATATTCTAGTTCTACATTAACTGTTCAAACATTATTCCATTTTTCCCTGTGCAAAAATAAGATTTCGCTACCACAATGCATTACTATTTTGCATAAACCAATCAGCTTCAAGTCGGCATATGACGCCCGCTGACGTTTCTAGGAAGTAAACAGGAAACTAACGAGCTAACTGTGAATGTCTTTGGACTGGCTTGATCAAATTTGACAATTAAGCCATCTTTTTTTAGTTATATTGTGCTGCATCTAATAAAGTATGGTTAGCAAACGCTTCCTTGTATCCATGTTAACGTTAGTGATTGTATCAATAAATTTACCTTGACAGACCAGAAGCTATTACTTACTATTGAGATGTTTGTTTTAGCTAGCTAACTATGAAGCTGCTGTGTAAGTAGCATATCATTACATTTTTATTTTTATTCATCTTCCCCCCTGCACAGTGTCAATGAAAAACAAGGTGACAGGAGAGGTCCGCGTGAGGGCAGTTTGTCATAGGTCTATGAGGAAAAGTGAAAAGCCACATGACTTGAGAGTAGGATCAATGGTTACACACACACACACACAAGTGTTTGTGTATATATGTATGTATGTATGTATGTACAAACATGCACTAATCAGTCATAACAATTACTGTTTTTTCGCAAGATATTTAAATATGGCAGTCTGAACTAAAGAAGCAAAAGCAGCCTTAATCCTGTGGTCTTTGCTGAATAAGACTTCCAGGGACTTCACATACAGTTGTTCCTGTTCTGGCAAAACAAAATATCCTGTTCTCACTCAACAAAATATTGGGCGCAGTGGGGGGCGCAAAATTATTCTCATCTATTAATGGGGGGCACGGCAGAAAACGTTTGGGAACCACTCCTTTAATGTATAAGTGTATAGAAGTGTATAACCACTACATCAGATTACTGCCATAATATAAGCAAAGCTGATTAAATATTGAAGGTGTGGTCATCTCCAATCACACCCTTCACTAATCACATTGACTAAATCTATAGCATCAATAAAACATGGTATTTGGTGCCCAAGCTTTTGCATGTGCCTACATATTTTATCTCTCTACCTTCAGTGAATTAAAGTGGATGTGTACAGTCAACTAATTTGGGAAACTTTACCTGACTTATTTATTTTTGCTCAATTACTGCTGTTCAATAAAATGTTAACAGATATTTTAATATATTTTTTCTCCTTAGATGGTGTTAAAACACTCGAGCCCTGTCATTTTGGTGAGCACCCATTGCTCCTGTGTGGCAGGATGTGCCCTGTGCAATCATTTGGTTGCCCTTCTTTATCAGACTGCACACTATTCTCAGCTAGATATTCCTGCTGTACCCCCAGTCCAAAGCTGCACAGACACCGAGCAGCGAGTTACCTAGCATGTCAGTTTGTATGTCACATGTATGTTCATCCATATGTAGCCACCATTAAAACAGTGCTAAATGTGTCCCTACTTTTAGGGTGTGAAGCCGGGACCCGTTGGAGAAATGGAGGTTCGAAAACCAAGGAATTCAACTGCTGACTGTGTGAGGTTATATATATATATATATATATATATATATATATATATATATATATATATAAGTTATCTTTTAAACCTTATATTCAACATCTAATTAAAAAGCTTAGACTTTTGTTAGGTTTTTATTATAGAAATAAATCTTGTTTTTCTTTTATTGTAAAAAAGAAGTTAGTTGAAGCAACGGTCATGCCTGTATTAGATTATGGAGATATTTTGTATATGAATGCTCCTGTGCACTGTTTGAGCATACTGGACAGTGTGTATCATAGTGCTTTGCGATTTATAACAAACTGTCGACCTCTTACTCATCATTGTTTGTTATACACAAAAGTGAATTGGACTTTGTTGCAGGCACGACGTTTTGCACATTGGTATGTTTTTATTTACAAAGCACTAATTGGGAATTTGCCTAATTATTTATGTTGTCTTCTGAATAGAAGGCAAAGTCTGCTCAGTCTTCGTTCGAGTGAGTTTTTGCAACTTGCTGTTCCTAGAGCTCGAACAGAGCTAGGAAAGACTGCTTTTAGTTTTGCTGCTCCATACACATGGAACCGGTTACAGGCTGATATAAAAATCAAGGACCTTGTTTCTTTGAACAGATTTAAGACTGATAAAATCAGTCAGGTCCAGATCATCTGTGTGTGCGTGTTTTAATAAATTTTATGTGAGATTTTGAATGTATCTTGAATGTTGTAATTTGTGCTGCTGCTCGGTCTCTCTTGGCCAGGTCTCTCTTGTAAAAGGGATCTTGTATCTCAAGGGACTAACCTGGTTAAATAAAGGCAAATAAAAAAATAAAAAAATATTACCTTTGATCCATGTGATGTGTAATGAAGTTTAGATTATATTGTGGCAGTAATTTGATTTAATGGTTATACACGTTTTTGCTTTTAATATTTTTCAGAAGTTCACATTATAAAGCGTTTGGATGGAGAAATGCCCAATGTTGCCATGCTAAGAGTGTCAGAGGTCTATAAGAAGTTTTAGTCCTGTAATTGCCCCTCTGGTTACAACAATGGGCATGTGAACTGCAGTCCCATTAGTTGAATGTGCTTTTGGGCCTGTAGAGGCAGGGAGTGTGGCTTCATTCCATCATAAGCCAGCAGCAGTGAGAGAAATTGTGAACATCCCAGGTGCCCCCACTGAAGCACGCCTTGCTATCCAAAACTATAGGCTGGGACGATGAGAATGTGCGTATGTTTTGTGAGAAGAGGAAGAAGTGCATGTTAAGTCCCTGGAAGTGTGATTGAGCATGGGCCAGAGGATTGAAGCTGCAACACAGGAGCAGAGTTGATGTGAAGAATGGCATGGTCTGAGAAAGATGAGAGTAACATGTACAGCAGGCATGTGAAACATAGGGCCCGCGGGCCGGACCCGTCCCGTTGGATTATTTAATACGGCCCGGCATAAATTTCTGAGTATGTCAAAAAATGAAGCAAGTCTCTAGCTCATTTCTATCAAAAGTTGTGATTTTTAAAAAATGAATACAAATCAAATGCTCTCTCTGGTCGCTAGAGGGCAGTAAATGACAGCATGCAGCACTGACCCGAGTTAAAGCTTCAGTCAAAGGATGCAATTCCGCTATGAAGCGATTCTGCTATGAAGGATAAATTTGGGTCCGTGGAAATGAATACGTTTTATCAATATCTCGTGCCAGGTTACCCCAAATTAACAGCCATGGCTGCATAAGTTCTATCCATGTTTGGGACTACTTATCTTTGTGAACAGGTGTTCTCTGTAATGAACAATAATAAAACAAAGCAGCGCTCAAGGTTAACAAATAAACACTTGAATGACATTGTTAAATGTGCTGCTACTCAGGATTTGACACCTAATATCGATGCACTTGTGAAGGCAAAAAGATGCCAAGTTACAGGAGCCAGCAGCAGCAAGTAGACTGCAGGAATGCAGTGAGAGAGAGAGAAAAAAAGTGTGATGACACGAAATTTGTTTGCACTCATGAATACAGATCATTAAAAATAAGATTCATCTGGTTTCATATTAAAGATAATTAATATTGTGCAGTATGTTCTCAGCTTCAGTAGGCCCAGCCTAGTAGTTTGATCTGATGTAGTCTAATTTTATTACCCATGCACTGCTATAACTTTTATTTGTATTTATTTTTTTATTTATTTCAAAGCAGTATGACTATTAAGGCGAAAATATTTTTTTCATAGCTCCCACTTGAGTTTGTTAATGTGGTGAGTTGCTTCAGGTATAAAACTGCATTCACTCAACTGTTAAAATAAACCAGTTGTTAACACATTCACCGTCAAACATGAAAATCTTTTTTTTTTCATTGTTTTAATGTGTTGTGCTTAGAAAAGATCCCTTTTCATCCATGATTATAATATGTAGGGTAGGCTAAAAATGTAGGCTGAATGATAAAGCATAGTACTGAAAAATAAAGCTAAATATTTGGAGTTGATTTGTAGTTACTGATCCGGCTCACCTGAGAACAGAAGGTCTGGATCCGGCCCCACAGCCAAACTGAGTTTGACATGCCTGATCTACACGTTTCCATGAGGCAAACCATGTTCGAGGACATACTTCTGCAGAGAATTTGGCAGAGAGAATCTACAGGGGAACTGTCCAGACCAAGGACATGAGGGGAGGAATTCATATGGAGCCAGTTGCAGTTCAAGAGTACTGCATTCTGAAAAATGTGAATTATTCACCATGTGGGTTTGTCATTCACCCTGATGCTCCATGGCTGGGTTGTTCCCCTGATGGAGTAATCTTCGATCCCTCTGAGAATCCACCATTTGGACTCTTAGAAGTCAAATGCCCCAACATTCAGAGTTATGTGGACTGCCCCTATCTGAAAATGTCAAGCAGTGCTTTGAAACTTCGGAGGCAACACAAGTACTGCTGGCAAGTTCAGGGACAGATCCTCTTGACTGGTTTAGAATGGTGTGATTTTGTTGTGTGTGCTCAGGAGGACACACTAGTTGAGCGAGTTTACAAAAATCAAAAAGTGATGCACACCATTAGAGAAAAAGCGGATCATTTTTTCTTTTACCATTACATACAAAAGTGTTTGCAGTAAAACATAAATACAATGATTACCTGTATAGTGTCAGATTAATTATCTGTTGTTCATTAAGAAGTGATTTGTTTGTTTTTTCTGTCAATGGATTAATTCCACTGTTTTTATGTCTTCCTTTAAGTGCAGACATAAAAAAAATATGAGAAGGATTTTTGATTCTCCAAGCCAAGGTTTATTACAGCAGGTTATTAAGACCAGTAATAATAAAGCATCAAAACATATTTACATATTTTCGATATTTAAATGCATACATTCTAAAATTTGCTCCATGTCTTTACAAGTGGTCCATTCTGATAGTTCACAAGCAGACAAGATACAGTAAATAGCTGATTTATGCTGCCTGAAATAGACATGGGGATGACGGTGTCAAACAATTTGTGCTCCTTTACTCGTCGGATGCACCGTTCAACATGTACCCTGAGCCTGGCTACGGACTGTGTGTGTTTTACGTCATGTGCAGACATTCGTGTGCACCTTTTCAGGAAAACTGGCCTGTGGATCTTACATGGTACAAGATCGTCTACCAGGAAGCCCTTATCCACCATTATTGCCATGTCAGGGGTAAGTAGAGGAATAATTCCTGACTGTCTGAACATCTCCCTGTCACTAATAGACCCAGCATAGAGTCCAGACACAAAGGTTATGGCACTATGGGGTGCCATTCCAATTAAGAAAGTAGGTTTGGAGTTGGTGACCCGTATCATCTGATGTGTTGCAGGTTCAATCAGTTCCCAGAAGGCCATCAGGTGGTTGTAGGTTGCAAACCTGCAAAGACAGTAGATGGATTATTAAGATACACTGATCAAAAACGAATCAGTCATATCCAGTATTTTTGTTCAGAAGCTCATCTTTTTAGATCATTTTAACTCTATTGTGCACACATTCCAGGCGGACATTTTAAAAATTCCTCAGATTCCCGACATAGTCCACTATAAAACTAGATATCTCAGGTTGTACATATAGGGAAATGATAATTCATGGCTCAAACTGAAGTAGACAGTTGGGGGAACATATTGATTCACTTCAATACCATATTCCTTGGTTTGTTTTATTTTAGAACCTCTATTACAGATGCTAATATGCCAGGAATGTCAGACAGGGTTCCCACACCTTGGTTAACATAAAATTCAAGGACCTTTCAATGACTTTCCAGGACCAACTTCCTCAAATTCAAGGACAGCACCTGCCAGCATTTACCTACTCTTACCCCTGAATATGTTATCAAAAAACGATGTTAATACAACGCAAATTCAAAAGACTGAATGTCATTTCAAGCCATGCATCCTGAAATTTTCTGTGCATGACTGGCAATTTAGCAATGCACATCTGAGATGACGACATTCACGTAAAATGGCTATAGTTGTTGAAGGATCAACAACTACCTACAGGAAACACTTGCTTTCGGTGCTGAACAAACAAACAAATTTCTCTACAGGAGAATGACCAAACTTTGCCAAGTAAAAGTCAGCATAGGCCCTGTAGAATCAATGTAATTTTAAATGAACTTGTGCTGGCAAAATAATGACACGTTGACAGTAGACAAATAATAATAATAATAACAATAATACACATATGCATATACACATACAGTACATACATAAAACAGAGGAGCAAAGCCATATAATGAGATTAGAACTATAGATTTCTAGAGAAATCTGGCGTGAGATGATTCTAGCATACCGGTAGTTTTTTAAATCTACTTAATAAAGAATAATATTCATTCATAAAGAGAAACAGCCTTTTAACCACTCCACTTATGGTAGTGAATTTATGGAATCAGAGAAATTCGAACTGAAGTATAATGGTATCAAAAGAAAGAAGTTTGAGATTAATCCAGTTTCTAGTGTCCATGCAAAAACTTTGTAAATATTGAGATGGAAAAAACATATGCTCCTGGGATTCATCTTCTGACTTAAAAAAGGTCCATTAATCCACATCAAGTTTAACTCTTCTTTCAAGAAACATGGCTACAGGATATATCTTATTTATTATTTTGAATGAGTCTCTTTTACTTTAGAAGACATGAGCCATTTGACAAGCCTTTGTGGTTTTATAATTTTTATTAGGATGTTTCTTGAAAGAATATCTATTATATCTTTTGTCTCATACCATCAGTGATAATCTTGTTATTACACTTGAACTCAACAGTCATTCACTTTTTAACATGGGCATCGAAACAGTCAACTCTGAATATAAAATGTTAAAGGAATCACTTGCAGACTTTCTTTAAATCTTTATAACAACTCATATCAGATCATATTTTTTCAACAAAGGATGAGAAATTTAAAACATCATGGCAATCTTTTTCATAGCAATCTTTTGTAAATATTGACTTCCTTACCAACTGTGCCCTATTATTCTGTGACCGCGGTCTTCATCCATGTGAAATTTCAAACCCTCTAAAATATTCAAGGACCGTCAAGGACGGCTGTCTTTTATGCCTGTTTTCAAAACTTTCCAGGGCCTTGAACTTATTTTTTCAGATTCACAAACTTTCAAGGATTTCAAGGACCCGTGGGAACCCTGTATGATATGATTATTTATGTCCAATATAGTCCGACAGGCTATGCCAAGCTACCGTAGCCAACTCCGGTAGCATCCGACACGATACAGAGTACTCCAGCACTCAAAAGCTCCAATACTGTCTATAATCTAATGTTTAGTATTAGAATATATATTTTGTACAATATCGCTTATGAAAATTATCAATTTTTACTCACGTGTACACTGAGTCGCGTCGTAGCGGGTGTACGGTCTCACTTCCGGGTTGGCGAAAATGCCGAAAATTGCTCATATATTCCATAAAAAGTTATCGGTTTATGTTCAAAAGTATCCACAATCAGAATAAAAACGAACAAAATAATCCACGACTGCTTCAGTTTCGCCGAATAGTGCGTTCTGGGAGCTTGGCTTAGGTTAGCAAAGGTTAGCGGTTAGCTTATGTTGCTATGCTAGCGGACCCACATTGGAAATGAAGCGCGACTTTCCGAGGGCTCAATAAAAAAAAT
>NW_027507380.1:0-44328 GCF_052324685.1 Brachyhypopomus gauderio
GGTAAGGCTTGCATTAAGGCGTTCAAAACAGCGTTTGCTGGCGCTGTAAGCGCTCTAAAACAGTGTTTCTGAGCATAACTTGTGGCAAAAGTGCAACTTTTGAAGAATGAAAAGAAAACTCATATTTTGAATGAAAACAGTGTTTGGATGTGATAACAAGCTGTTTTATCATGTTTGTAATGTTACACATCCATTTTCTAACAAGTAGTAAGTCTTGCATTAAGGCGTTCAAAACAGCGTTTGCTGGCGCTGTAAGCGCTCTAAACAGTGTTTCTGAGCATAACTTGGAGCAAAAGTGCAACTTTTGAAGAATGAACTGAAAACTCATATTTTGTTCTAAAACAGTGTTTGGATGCTGATAACAAGCTGTTTTATCATGTTTGTAATGTTACACATGCATTTCCTAACAAGTAGGTAAGGCTTGCATTAAGGCGTTCAAAACAGCGTTTGCTGGCGTTGTAAGAGCTCTAAACAGTGTTTCTGAGCATAACTTGGAGCAAAAGTGCAACTTTTGAAGAATGAACTGAAAACTCATATTTTGTTCTAAAACAGTGTTTGGATGTGATAACAAGCTGTTTTATCATGTTTGTAAGGTTACACATGCATTTCCTAACAAGTAGGTAAGGCTTGCATTAAGGCGTTCAAAACAGCGTTTGCTGGCGCTGTAAGCGCTCTAAACAGTGTTTCTGAGCATAACTTGTGGCAAAAGTGCAACTTTTGAAGAATGAAAAGAAAACTCATATTTTGAATGAAAACAGTGTTTGGATGTGATAACAAGCTGTTTTATCATGTTTGTAATGTTACACATCCATTTTCTAACAAGTAGTAAGTCTTGCATTAAGGCGTTCAAAACAGCGTTTGCTGGCGCTGTAAGCGCTCTAAACAGTGTTTCTGAGCATAACTTGGAGCAAAAGTGCAACTTTTGAAGAATGAACTGAAAACCTCATATTTTGTTCTAAAACAGTGTTTGGATGTGATAACAAGCTGTTTTTATCATGTTTGTAAGGTTACACATGCATTTCCTAACAAGTAGGTAAGGCTTGCATTAAGGCGTTCAAAACAGCGTTTGCCTGGCGTTGTAAGAGCTCTAAACAGTGTTTCTGAGCATAACTTGGAGCAAAAGTGCAACTTTTGAAGAATGAACTGAAAACTCATATTTGTTCTAAAACAGTGTTTGGATGTGATAACAAGCTGTTTTATCATGTTTGTAAGGTTACACATGCATTTCCTAACAAGTAGGTAAGGCTTGCATTAAGGCGTTCAAAACAGCGTTTGCTGGCGTTGTAAGAGCTCTAAACAGTGTTTCTGAGCATAACTTGCAGCAAAAGTGCAACTTTTGAAGAATGACTGAAAACTCATATTTTGTTCTAAAACAGTGTTTGGATGTGATAACAAGCTGTTTTATCATGTTTGTAAGGTTACACATGCATTTTCCTAACAAGTAGGTAAGGCTTGCATTAAGGCGTTCAAAACAGCGTTTGCTGGCGCTGTAAGCGCTCTAAACAGTGTTTCTGAGCATAACTTTGTGGCAAAAGTGCAACTTTTGAGGAATGAAAAGAAAACTCATATTTTGAATGAAAACAGTGTTTGGATGTGATAACAAGCTGTTTTATCATGTTTGTAATGTTACACATCCATTTTCTAACAAGTAGTAAGTCTTGCATTAAGGCGTTCAAAACAGCGTTTGCTGGCGCTGTAAGCGCTCTAAACAGTGTTTCTGAGCATAACTTGGAGCAAAAGTGCAACTTTTGAAGAATGAACTGAAAACTCATATTTTGTTCTAAAACAGTGTTTGGATGTGGATAACAAGCTGTTTTAACATGTTTGTAAGGTTACACATGCATTTCCTAACAAGTAGGTAAGGCTTGCATTAAGGCGTTCAAAACAGCGTTTGCTGGCGTTGTAAGAGCTCTAAACAGTGTTTCTGAGCATAACTTGTGGCAAAAGTGCAACTTTTGAAGAATGAAAAGAAAACTCATATTTTGAATGAAAACAGTGTTTGGATGTGATAACAAGCTGTTTTATCATGTTTGTAATGTTACACATCCATTTTCTAACAAGTAGTAAGTCTTGCATTAAGGCGTTCAAAACAGCGTTTGCTGGCGCTGTAAGCGCTCTAAACAGTGTTTCTGAGCATAACTTGGAGCAAAGTGCAACTTTTGAAGAATGAACTGAAAACTCATATTTTGTTCTAAAACAGTGTTTGGATGTGATAACAAGCTGTTTTATCATGTTTGTAATGTTACACATGCATTTCCAAACAAGTAGTAAGTCTTGTATTAAGGCGTTCAAAACAGCGTTTGCTGGCGCTGTAAGCGCTCTAAACAGTGTTTCTGAGCATAACTTGTGGCAAAAGTGCAACTTTTGAGGAATGAAAAGAAAACTCATATTTTGAATGAAAACAGTGTTTGGATGTGATAACAAGCTGTTTTATCATGTTTGTAATGTTACACATCCATTTTCTAACAAGTAGTAAGTCTTGCATTAAGGCGTTCAAAACAGCGTTTGCTGGCGCTGTAAGCGCTCTAAACAGTGTTTCTGAGCATAACTTGGAGCAAAAGTGCAACTTTTGAAGAATGAACTGAAAACTCATATTTTGTTCTAAAACAGTGTTTGGATGTGATAACAAGCTGTTTTATCATGTTTGTAAGGTTACACATGCATTTCCTAACAAGTAGGTAAGGCTTGCATTAAGGCGTTCAAAACAGCGTTTGCTGGCGTTGTAAGAGCTCTAAACAGTGTTTCTGAGCATAACTTGGAGCAAAAGTGCAACTTTTGAAGAATGAACTGAAAACTCATATTTTGTTCTAAAACAGTGTTTGGATGTGATAACAAGCTGTTTTATCATGTTTGTAAGGTTACACATGCATTTCCTAACAAGTAGGTAAGGCTTGCATTAAGGCGTTCAAAACAGCGTTTGCTGGGCGCTGTAAGCGCTCTAAACAGTGTTTCTGAGCATAACTTGGAGCAAAAGTGCAACTTTTGAAGAATGAACTGAAAAACTCATATTTTGTTCTAAAACAGTGTTTGGATGTGATAACAAGCTGTTTTATTCATGTTTGTAATGTTACACATGCATTCCAAACAAGTAGTAAGTCTTGTATTAAGGCGTTCAAAACAGCGTTTGCTGGCGCTGTAAGCGCTCTAAACAGTGTTTCTGAGCATAACTTGTGGCAAAAGTGCAACTTTTGAGGAATGAAAAGAAAACTCATATTTTGAATGAAAACAGTGTTTGGATGTGATACAAGCTGTTTTATCATGTTTGTAATGTTACACATCCATTTTCTAACAAGTAGTAAGTCTTGCATTAAGGCGTTCAAAACAGCGTTTGCTGGCGCTGTAAGCGCTCTAAACAGTGTTTCTGAGCATAACTTGGAGCAAAAGTGCAACTTTTGAAGAATGAACTGAAAACTCATATTTTGTTCTAAAACAGTGTTTGGATGTGATAACAAGCTGTTTTAACATGTTTGTAAGGTTACACATGCATTTCCTAACAAGTAGGTAAGGCTTGCATTAAGGCGTTCAAAACAGCGTTTGCTGGCGTTGTAAGAGCTCTAAACAGTGTTTCTGAGCATAACTTGTGGCAAAAGTGCAACTTTTGAAGAATGAAAAGAAAACTCATATTTTGAATGAAAAACAGTGTTTGGATGTGATAACAAGCTGTTTTATCATGTTTGTAATGTTACACATCCATTTTCTAACAAGTAGTAAGTCTTGCATTAAGGCGTTCAAAAACAGCGTTTGCTGGCGCTGTAAGCGCTCTAAACAGTGTTTCTGAGCATAACTTGGAGCAAAAGTGCAACTTTGAAGAATGAACTGAAAACTCATATTTTGTTCTAAAACAGTGTTTGGATGTGATAACAAGCTGTTTTATCATGTTTGTAATGTTACACATGCATTTCCAAACAAGTAGTAAGTCTTGTATTAAGGCGTTCAAAACAGCGTTTGCTGGCGCTGTAAGCGCTCTAAACAGTGTTTCTGAGCATAACTTGGAGCAAAAGTGCAACTTTTGAAGAATGAACTGAAACTCATATTTTGTTCTAAAACAGTGTTTGGATGTGATAACAAGCTGTTTTATCATGTTTGTAAGGTTACACATGCATTTCCTAACAAGTAGGTAAGGCTTGCATTAAGGCGTTCAAAACAGCGTTTGCTGGCGTTGTAAGAGCTCTAAACAGTGTTTCTGAGCATAACTTGGAGCAAAAGTGCAACTTTTGAAGAATGAACTGAAAACTCATATTTTGTTCTAAAACAGTGTTAGGATGTGATAACAAGCTGTTTTATCATGTTTGTAAGGTTACACATGCATTTCCTAACAAGTAGGTAAGGCTTGCATTAAGGCGTTCAAAACAGCGTTTGCTGGCGTTGTAAGAGCTCTAAACAGTGTTTCTGAGCATAACTTGCAGCAAAGTGCAACTTTTGAAGAATGAACTGAAAACTCATATTTTGTTCTAAAACAGTGTTTGGATGTGATAACAAGCTGTTTTATCATGTTTGTAAGGTTACACATGCATTTCCTAACAAGTAGGTAAGGCTTGCATTAAGGCGTTCAAAACAGCGTTTGCTGGCGCTGTAAGCGCTCTAAACAGTGTTTCTGAGCATAACTTGTGGCAAAAGTGCAACTTTTGAAGAATGAAAAGAAAACTCATATTTTGAATGAAAACAGTGTTTGGATGTGATAACAAGCTGTTTTATCATGTTTGTAATGTTACACATCCATTTTCTAACAAGTAGTAAGTCTTGCATTAAGGCGTTCAAAACAGCGTTTGCTGGCGCTGTAAGCGCTCTAAACAGTGTTTTCTGAGCATAACTTGGAGCAAAAGTGCAACTTTTGAAGAATGAACTGAAAACTCATATTTTGTTCTAAACAGTGTTTGGATGTGATAACAAGCTGTTTTATCATGTTTGTAATGTTACACATGCATTTCCTAACAAGTAGGTAAGGCTTGCATTAAGGCGTTCAAAACAGCGTTGCTGGCGTTGTAAGAGCTCTAAACAGTGTTTCTGAGCATAACTTGGAGCAAAAGTGCAACTTTTGAAGAATGAACTGAAAACTCATATTTTGTTCTAAAACAGTGTTTGGATGTGATAACAAGCTGTTTTATCATGTTTGTAAGGTTACACATGCATTTCCTAACAAGTAGGTAAGGCTTGCATTAAGGCGTTCAAAACAGCGTTTGCTGGCGTTGTAAGAGCTCTAAACAGTGTTTCTGAGCATAACTTGCAGCAAAAGTGCAACTTTTGAAGAATGAACTGAAAACTCATATTTTGTTCTAAACAGTGTTTGGATGTGATAACAAGCTGTTTTATCATGTTTGTAAGGTTACACATGCATTTCCTAACAAGTAGGTAAGGCTTGCATTAAGGCGTTCAAAACAGCGTTTGCTGGCGCTGTAAGCGCTCTAAACAGTGTTTCTGAGCATAACTTGTGGCAAAAGTGCAACTTTTGAGGAATGAAAAGAAAACTCATATTTTGAATGAAAACAGTGTTTGGATGTGATAACAAGCTGTTTTATCATGTTTGTAATGTTACACATCCATTTTCTAACAAGTAGTAAGTCTTGCATTAAGGCGTTCAAAACAGCGTTTGCTGGCGCTGTAAGCGCTCTAAACAGTGTTTCTGAGCATAACTTGGAGCAAAAGTGCAACTTTTGAAGAATGAACTGAAAACTCATATTTTGTTCTAAAACAGTGTTTGGATGTGATAACAAGCTGTTTTATCATGTTTGTAATGTTACACATCCATTTTCTAACAAGTAGTAAGTCTTGCATTAAGGCGTTCAAAACAGCGTTTGCTGGCGCTGTAAGCGCTCTAAACAGTGTTTCTGAGCATAACTTGGAGCAAAAGTGCAACTTTGAAGAATGAACTGAAAACTCATATTTTGTTCTAAAACAGTGTTTGGATGTGATAACAAGCTGTTTTATCATGTTTGTAATGTTACACATGCATTTCCAAACAAGTAGTAAGTCTTGTATTAAGGCGTTCAAAACAGCGTTTGCTGGCGCTGTAAGCGCTCTAAACAGTGTTTCTGAGCATAACTTGTGGCAAAAGTGCAACTTTTGAGGAATGAAAAGAAAACTCATATTTTGAATGAAAACAGTGTTTGGATGTGATAACAAGCTGTTTTATCATGTTTGTAATGTTACACATCCATTTTCTAACAAGTAGTAAGTCTTGCATTAAGGCGTTCAAAACAGCGTTTGCTGGCGCTGTAAGCGCTCTAAACAGTGTTTCTGAGCATAACTTGGAGCAAAAGTGCAACTTTTGAAGAATGAACTGAAAACTCATATTTTGTTCTAAAACAGTGTTTGGATGTGATAACAAGCTGTTTTATCATGTTTGTAAGGTTACACATGCATTTCCTAACAAGTAGGTAAGGCTTGCATTAAGGCGTTCAAAACAGCGTTTGCTGGCGTTGTAAGAGCTCTAAACAGTGTTTCTGAGCATAACTTGGAGCAAAAGTGCAACTTTTGAAGAATGAACTGAAAACTCATATTTTGTTCTAAAACAGTGTTTGGATGTGATAACAAGCTGTTTTATCATGTTTGTAAGGTTACACATGCATTTCCTAACAAGTAGGTAAGGCTTGCATTAAGGCGTTCAAAAACAGCCGTTTGCTGGCGCTGTAAGCGCTCTAAACAGTGTTTCTGAGCATAACTTGGAGCAAAAGTGCAACTTTTGAAGAATGAACTGAAAACTCATATTTTGTTCTAAAACAGTGTTTGGATGTGATAACAAGCTGTTTTATCATGTTTGTAATGTTACACATGCATTTCCAAACAAGTAGTAAGTCTTGTATTAAGGCGTTCAAAACAGCGTTTGCTGGCGCTGTAAGCGCTCTAAACAGTGTTTCTGAGCATAACTTGTGGCAAAAGTGCAACTTTTGAGGAATGAAAAGAAAACTCATATTTTGAATGAAAACAGTGTTTGGATGTGATAACAAGCTGTTTTATCATGTTTGTAATGTTACACATCCATTTTCTAACAAGTAGTAAGTCTTGCATTAAGGCGTTCAAAACAGCGTTTGCTGGCGCTGTAAGCGCTCTAAACAGTGTTTCTGAGCATAACTTGGAGCAAAAGTGCAACTTTTGAAGAATGAACTGAAAACTCATATTTTGTTCTAAAACAGTGTTTGGATGTGATAACAAGCTGTTTTATCATGTTTGTAATGTTACACATCCATTTTCTAACAAGTAGTAAGTCTTGCATTAAGGCGTTCAAAACAGCGTTTGCTGGCGCTGTAAGCGCTCTAAACAGTGTTTCTGAGCATAACTTGGAGCAAAAGTGCAACTTTTGAAGAATGAACTGAAAACTCATATTTTGTTCTAAAACAGTGTTTGGATGTGATAACAAGCTGTTTTATCATGTTTGTAATGTTACACATCCATTTTCTAACAAGTAGTAAGTCTTGCATTAAGGCGTTCAAAACAGCGTTTGCTGGCGCTGTAAGCGCTCTAAACAGTGTTTCTGAGCATAACTTGGAGCAAAAGTGCAACTTTTGAAGAATGAACTGAAAACTCATATTTTGTTCTAAAACAGTGTTTGGATGTGATAACAAGCTGTTTTATCATGTTTGTAAGGTTACACATGCATTTCCTAACAAGTAGGTAAGGCTTGCATTAAGGCGTTCAAAACAGCGTTTGCTGGCGTTGTAAGAGCTCTAAACAGTGTTTCTGAGCATAACTTGCAGCAAAAGTGCAACTTTTGAAGAATGAACTGAAAACTCATATTTTGTTCTAAAACAGTGTTTGGATGTGATAACAAGCTGTTTTATCATGTTTGTAAGGTTACACATGCATTTCCTAACAAGTAAGTAAGGCTTGCATTAAGGCGTTCAAAACAGCGTTTGCTGGCGTTGTAAGAGCTCTAAACAGTGTTTCTGAGCATAACTTGTGGCAAAAGTGCAACTTTTGAAGAATGAAAAGAAAACTCATATTTTGAATGAAAACAGTGTTTGGATGTGATAACAAGCTGTTTTATCATGTTTGTAATGTTACACATCCATTTTCTAACAAGTAGTAAGTCTTGCATTAAGGCGTTCAAAACAGCGTTTGCTGGCGCTGTAAGCGCTCTAAACAGTGTTTCTGAGCATAACTTGGAGCAAAAGTGCAACTTTTGAAGAATGAACTGAAAACTCATATTTTGTTCTAAAACAGTGTTTGGATGTGATAACAAGCTGTTTTATCATGTTTGTAAGGTTACACATGCATTTCCTAACAAGTAGGTAAGGCTTGCATTAAGGCGTTCAAAACAGCGTTTGCTGGCGTTGTAAGAGCTCTAAACAGTGTTTCTGAGCATAACTTGGAGCAAAAGTGCAACTTTTGAAGAATGAACTGAAAACTCATATTTTGTTCTAAAACAGTGTTTGGATGTGATAACAAGCTGTTTTATCATGTTTGTAAGGTTACACATGCATTTCCTAACAAGTAGGTAAGGCTTGCATTAAGGCGTTCAAAACAGCGTTTGCTGGCGCTGTAAGCGCTCTAAACAGTGTTTCTGAGCATAACTTGTGGCAAAAGTGCAACTTTTGAGGAATGAAAAGAAAACTCATATTTTGAATGAAAACAGTGTTTGGATGTGATAACAAGCTGTTTTATCATGTTTGTAATGTTACACATCCATTTTCTAACAAGTAGTAAGTCTTGCATTAAGGCGTTCAAAACAGCGTTTGCTGGCGCTGTAAGCGCTCTAAACAGTGTTTCTGAGCATAACTTGGAGCAAAAGTGCAACTTTTGAAGAATGAACTGAAAACTCATATTTTGTTCTAAAACAGTGTTTGGATGTGATAACAAGCTGTTTTATCATGTTTGTAATGTTACACATCCATTTTCTAACAAGTAGTAAGTCTTGCATTAAGGCGTTCAAAACAGCGTTTGCTGGCGCTGTAAGCGCTCTAAACAGTGTTTCTGAGCATAACTTGGAGCAAAAGTGCAACTTTTGAAGAATGAACTGAAAACTCATATTTTGTTCTAAAACAGTGTTTGGATGTGATAACAAGCTGTTTTAACATGTTTGTAAGGTTACACATGCATTTCCTAACAAGTAGGTAAGGCTTGCATTAAGGCGTTCAAAACAGCGTTTGCTGGCGTTGTAAGAGCTCTAAACAGTGTTTCTGAGCATAACTTGTGGCAAAAGTGCAACTTTTGAAGAATGAAAAGAAAACTCATATTTTGAATGAAAACAGTGTTTGGATGTGATAACAAGCTGTTTTATCATGTTTGTAATGTTACACATCCATTTTCTAACAAGTAGTAAGTCTTGCATTAAGGCGTTCAAAACAGCGTTTGCTGGCGCTGTAAGCGCTCTAAACAGTGTTTCTGAGCATAACTTGGAGCAAAAGTGCAACTTTTGAAGAATGAACTGAAAACTCATATTTTGTTCTAAAACAGTGTTTGGATGTGATAACAAGCTGTTTTATCATGTTTGTAATGTTACACATGCATTTCCAAACAAGTAGTAAGTCTTGTATTAAGGTGTTCAAAACAGCGTTTGCTGGCGCTGTAAGCGCTCTAAACAGTGTTTCTGAGCATAACTTGTGGCAAAAGTGCAACTTTTGAGGAATGAAAAGAAAACTCATATTTTGAATGAAAACAGTGTTTGGATGTGATAACAAGCTGTTTTATCATGTTTGTAATGTTACACATCCATTTTCTAACAAGTAGTAAGTCTTGCATTAAGGCGTTCAAAACAGCGTTTGCTGGCGCTGTAAGCGCTCTAAACAGTGTTTCTGAGCATAACTTGGAGCAAAAGTGCAACTTTTGAAGAATGAACTGAAAACTCATATTTTGTTCTAAAACAGTGTTTGGATGTGATAACAAGCTGTTTTATCATGTTTGTAAGGTTACACATGCATTTCCTAACAAGTAGGTAAGGCTTGCATTAAGGCGTTCAAAACAGCGTTTGCTGGCGTTGTAAGAGCTCTAAACAGTGTTTCTGAGCATAACTTGCAGCAAAAGTGCAACTTTTGAAGAATGAACTGAAAACTCATATTTTGTTCTAAAACAGTGTTTGGATGTGATAACAAGCTGTTTTATCATGTTTGTAAGGTTACACATGCATTTCCTAACAAGTAGGTAAGGCTTGCATTAAGGCGTTCAAAACAGCGTTTGCTGGCGCTGTAAGCGCTCTAAACAGTGTTTCTGAGCATAACTTGTGGCAAAAGTGCAACTTTTGAAGAATGAAAAGAAAACTCATATTTTGAATGAAAACAGTGTTTGGATGTGATAACAAGCTGTTTTATCATGTTTGTAATGTTACACATCCATTTTCTAACAAGTAGTAAGTCTTGCATTAAGGCGTTCAAAACAGCGTTTGCTGGCGCTGTAAGCGCTCTAAACAGTGTTTCTGAGCATAACTTGGAGCAAAAGTGCAACTTTTGAAGAATGAACTGAAAACTCATATTTTGTTCTAAAACAGTGTTTGGATGTGATAACAAGCTGTTTTATCATGTTTGTAATGTTACACATGCATTTCCTAACAAGTAGGTAAGGCTTGCATTAAGGCGTTCAAAACAGCGTTTGCTGGCGTTGTAAGAGCTCTAAACAGTGTTTCTGAGCATAACTTGGAGCAAAAGTGCAACTTTTGAAGAATGAACTGAAAACTCATATTTTGTTCTAAAACAGTGTTTGGATGTGATAACAAGCTGTTTTATCATGTTTGTAAGGTTACACATGCATTTCCTAACAAGTAGGTAAGGCTTGCATTAAGGCGTTCAAAACAGCGTTTGCTGGCGTTGTAAGAGCTCTAAACAGTGTTTCTGAGCATAACTTGGAGCAAAAGTGCAACTTTTGAAGAATGAACTGAAAACTCATATTTTGTTCTAAAACAGTGTTTGGATGTGATAACAAGCTGTTTTATCATGTTTGTAAGGTTACACATGCATTTCCTAACAAGTAGGTAAGGCTTGCATTAAGGCGTTCAAAACAGCGTTTGCTGGCGTTGTAAGAGCTCTAAACAGTGTTTCTGAGCATAACTTGCAGCAAAAGTGCAACTTTTGAAGAATGAACTGAAAACTCATATTTTGTTCTAAAACAGTGTTTGGATGTGATAACAAGCTGTTTTATCATGTTTGTAAGGTTACACATGCATTTCCTAACAAGTAGGTAAGGCTTGCATTAAGGCGTTCAAAACAGCGTTTGCTGGCGCTGTAAGCGCTCTAAACAGTGTTTCTGAGCATAACTTGTGGCAAAAGTGCAACTTTTGAGGAATGAAAAGAAAACTCATATTTTGAATGAAAACAGTGTTTGGATGTGATAACAAGCTGTTTTATCATGTTTGTAATGTTACACATCCATTTTCTAACAAGTAGTAAGTCTTGCATTAAGGCGTTCAAAACAGCGTTTGCTGGCGCTGTAAGCGCTCTAAACAGTGTTTCTGAGCATAACTTGGAGCAAAAGTGCAACTTTTGAAGAATGAACTGAAAACTCATATTTTGTTCTAAAACAGTGTTTGGATGTGATAACAAGCTGTTTTATCATGTTTGTAATGTTACACATCCATTTTCTAACAAGTAGTAAGTCTTGCATTAAGGCGTTCAAAACAGCGTTTGCTGGCGCTGTAAGCCCTCTAAACAGTGTTTCTGAGCATAACTTGGAGCAAAAGTGCAACTTTTGAAGAATGAACTGAAAACTCATATTTTGTTCTAAAACAGTGTTTGGATGTGATAACAAGCTGTTTTAACATGTTTGTAAGGTTACACATGCATTTCCTAACAAGTAGGTAAGGCTTGCATTAAGGCGTTCAAAACAGCGTTTGCTGGCGTTGTAAGAGCTCTAAACAGTGTTTCTGAGCATAACTTGTGGCAAAAGTGCAACTTTTGAAGAATGAAAAGAAAACTCATATTTTGAATGAAAACAGTGTTTGGATGTGATAACAAGCTGTTTTATCATGTTTGTAATGTTACACATCCATTTTCTAACAAGTAGTAAGTCTTGCATTAAGGCGTTCAAAACAGCGTTTGCTGGCGCTGTAAGCGCTCTAAACAGTGTTTCTGAGCATAACTTGGAGCAAAAGTGCAACTTTTGAAGAATGAACTGAAAACTCATATTTTGTTCTAAAACAGTGTTTGGATGTGATAACAAGCTGTTTTATCATGTTTGTAATGTTACACATGCATTTCCAAACAAGTAGTAAGTCTTGTATTAAGGCGTTCAAAACAGCGTTTGCTGGCGCTGTAAGCGCTCTAAACAGTGTTTCTGAGCATAACTTGTGGCAAAAGTGCAACTTTTGAGGAATGAAAAGAAAACTCATATTTTGAATGAAAACAGTGTTTGGATGTGATAACAAGCTGTTTTATCATGTTTGTAATGTTACACATCCATTTTCTAACAAGTAGTAAGTCTTGCATTAAGGCGTTCAAAACAGCGTTTGCTGGCGCTGTAAGCGCTCTAAACAGTGTTTCTGAGCATAACTTGGAGCAAAAGTGCAACTTTTGAAGAATGAACTGAAAACTCATATTTTGTTCTAAAACAGTGTTTGGATGTGATAACAAGCTGTTTTATCATGTTTGTAAGGTTACACATGCATTTCCTAACAAGTAGGTAAGGCTTGCATTAAGGCGTTCAAAACAGCGTTTGCTGGCGTTGTAAGAGCTCTAAACAGTGTTTCTGAGCATAACTTGGAGCAAAAGTGCAACTTTTGAAGAATGAACTGAAAACTCATATTTTGTTCTAAAACAGTGTTTGGATGTGATAACAAGCTGTTTTATCATGTTTGTAAGGTTACACATGCATTTCCTAACAAGTAGGTAAGGCTTGCATTAAGGCGTTCAAAACAGCGTTTGCTGGCGCTGTAAGCGCTCTAAACAGTGTTTCTGAGCATAACTTGGAGCAAAAGTGCAACTTTTGAAGAATGAACTGAAAACTCATATTTTGTTCTAAAACAGTGTTTGGATGTGATAACAAGCTGTTTTATCATGTTTGTAATGTTACACATGCATTTCCAAACAAGTAGTAAGTCTTGTATTAAGGCGTTCAAAACAGCGTTTGCTGGCGCTGTAAGCGCTCTAAACAGTGTTTCTGAGCATAACTTGTGGCAAAAGTGCAACTTTTGAGGAATGAAAAGAAAACTCATATTTTGAATGAAAACAGTGTTTGGATGTGATAACAAGCTGTTTTATCATGTTTGTAATGTTACACATCCATTTTCTAACAAGTAGTAAGTCTTGCATTAAGGCGTTCAAAACAGCGTTTGCTGGCGCTGTAAGCGCTCTAAACAGTGTTTCTGAGCATAACTTGGAGCAAAAGTGCAACTTTTGAAGAATGAACTGAAAACTCATATTTTGTTCTAAAACAGTGTTTGGATGTGATAACAAGCTGTTTTATCATGTTTGTAATGTTACACATGCATTTCCTAACAAGTAGGTAAGGCTTGCATTAAGGCGTTCAAAACAGCGTTTGCTGGCGTTGTAAGAGCTCTAAACAGTGTTTCTGAGCATAACTTGGAGCAAAAGTGCAACTTTTGAAGAATGAACTGAAAACTCATATTTTGTTCTAAAACAGTGTTTGGATGTGATAACAAGCTGTTTTATCATGTTTGTAAGGTTACACATGCATTTCCTAACAAGTAGGTAAGGCTTGCATTAAGGCGTTCAAAACAGCGTTTGCTGGCGTTGTAAGAGCTCTAAACAGTGTTTCTGAGCATAACTTGGAGCAAAAGTGCAACTTTTGAAGAATGAACTGAAAACTCATATTTTGTTCTAAAACAGTGTTTGGATGTGATAACAAGCTGTTTTATCATGTTTGTAAGGTTACACATGCATTTCCTAACAAGTAGGTAAGGCTTGCATTAAGGCGTTCAAAACAGCGTTTGCTGGCGTTGTAAGAGCTCTAAACAGTGTTTCTGAGCATAACTTGCAGCAAAAGTGCAACTTTTGAAGAATGAACTGAAAACTCATATTTTGTTCTAAAACAGTGTTTGGATGTGATAACAAGCTGTTTTATCATGTTTGTAAGGTTACACATGCATTTCCTAACAAGTAGGTAAGGCTTGCATTAAGGCGTTCAAAACAGCGTTTGCTGGCGCTGTAAGCGCTCTAAACAGTGTTTCTGAGCATAACTTGTGGCAAAAGTGCAACTTTTGAGGAATGAAAAGAAAACTCATATTTTGAATGAAAACAGTGTTTGGATGTGATAACAAGCTGTTTTATCATGTTTGTAATGTTACACATCCATTTTCTAACAAGTAGTAAGTCTTGCATTAAGGCGTTCAAAACAGCGTTTGCTGGCGCTGTAAGCGCTCTAAACAGTGTTTCTGAGCATAACTTGGAGCAAAAGTGCAACTTTTGAAGAATGAACTGAAAACTCATATTTTGTTCTAAAACAGTGTTTGGATGTGATAACAAGCTGTTTTATCATGTTTGTAATGTTACACATCCATTTTCTAACAAGTAGTAAGTCTTGCATTAAGGCGTTCAAAACAGCGTTTGCTGGCGCTGTAAGCGCTCTAAACAGTGTTTCTGAGCATAACTTGGAGCAAAAGTGCAACTTTTGAAGAATGAACTGAAAACTCATATTTTGTTCTAAAACAGTGTTTGGATGTGATAACAAGCTGTTTTAACATGTTTGTAAGGTTACACATGCATTTCCTAACAAGTAGGTAAGGCTTGCATTAAGGCGTTCAAAACAGCGTTTGCTGGCGTTGTAAGAGCTCTAAACAGTGTTTCTGAGCATAACTTGTGGCAAAAGTGCAACTTTTGAAGAATGAAAAGAAAACTCATATTTTGAATGAAAACAGTGTTTGGATGTGATAACAAGCTGTTTTATCATGTTTGTAATGTTACACATCCATTTTCTAACAAGTAGTAAGTCTTGCATTAAGGCGTTCAAAACAGCGTTTGCTGGCGCTGTAAGCGCTCTAAACAGTGTTTCTGAGCATAACTTGGAGCAAAAGTGCAACTTTTGAAGAATGAACTGAAAACTCATATTTTGTTCTAAAACAGTGTTTGGATGTGATAACAAGCTGTTTTATCATGTTTGTAATGTTACACATGCATTTCCAAACAAGTAGTAAGTCTTGTATTAAGGCGTTCAAAACAGCGTTTGCTGGCGCTGTAAGCGCTCTAAACAGTGTTTCTGAGCATAACTTGTGGCAAAAGTGCAACTTTTGAGGAATGAAAAGAAAACTCATATTTTGTTCTAAAACAGTGTTTGGATGTGATAACAAGCTGTTTTATCATGTTTGTAATGTTACACATCCATTTTCTAACAAGTAGTAAGTCTTGCATTAAGGCGTTCAAAACAGCGTTTGCTGGCGCTGTAAGCGCTCTAAACAGTGTTTCTGAGCATAACTTGGAGCAAAAGTGCAACTTTTGAAGAATGAACTGAAAACTCATATTTTGTTCTAAAACAGTGTTTGGATGTGATAACAAGCTGTTTTATCATGTTTGTAAGGTTACACATGCATTTCCTAACAAGTAGGTAAGGCTTGCATTAAGGCGTTCAAAACAGCGTTTGCTGGCGTTGTAAGAGCTCTAAACAGTGTTTCTGAGCATAACTTGGAGCAAAAGTGCAACTTTTGAAGAATGAACTGAAAACTCATATTTTGTTCTAAAACAGTGTTTGGATGTGATAACAAGCTGTTTTATCATGTTTGTAAGGTTACACATGCATTTCCTAACAAGTAGGTAAGGCTTGCATTAAGGCGTTCAAAACAGCGTTTGCTGGCGCTGTAAGCGCTCTAAACAGTGTTTCTGAGCATAACTTGGAGCAAAAGTGCAACTTTTGAAGAATGAACTGAAAACTCATATTTTGTTCTAAAACAGTGTTTGGATGTGATAACAAGCTGTTTTATCATGTTTGTAATGTTACACATGCATTTCCAAACAAGTAGTAAGTCTTGTATTAAGGCGTTCAAAACAGCGTTTGCTGGCGCTGTAAGCGCTCTAAACAGTGTTTCTGAGCATAACTTGTGGCAAAAGTGCAACTTTTGAGGAATGAAAAGAAAACTCATATTTTGAATGAAAACAGTGTTTGGATGTGATAACAAGCTGTTTTATCATGTTTGTAATGTTACACATCCATTTTCTAACAAGTAGTAAGTCTTGCATTAAGGCGTTCAAAACAGCGTTTGCTGGCGCTGTAAGCGCTCTAAACAGTGTTTCTGAGCATAACTTGGAGCAAAAGTGCAACTTTTGAAGAATGAACTGAAAACTCATATTTTGTTCTAAAACAGTGTTTGGATGTGATAACAAGCTGTTTTAACATGTTTGTAAGGTTACACATGCATTTCCTAACAAGTAGGTAAGGCTTGCATTAAGGCGTTCAAAACAGCGTTTGCTGGCGTTGTAAGAGCTCTAAACAGTGTTTCTGAGCATAACTTGTGGCAAAAGTGCAACTTTTGAAGAATGAAAAGAAAACTCATATTTTGAATGAAAACAGTGTTTGGATGTGATAACAAGCTGTTTTATCATGTTTGTAATGTTACACATCCATTTTCTAACAAGTAGTAAGTCTTGCATTAAGGCGTTCAAAACAGCGTTTGCTGGCGCTGTAAGCGCTCTAAACAGTGTTTCTGAGCATAACTTGGAGCAAAAGTGCAACTTTTGAAGAATGAACTGAAAACTCATATTTTGTTCTAAAACAGTGTTTGGATGTGATAACAAGCTGTTTTATCATGTTTGTAATGTTACACATGCATTTCCAAACAAGTAGTAAGTCTTGTATTAAGGCGTTCAAAACAGCGTTTGCTGGCGCTGTAAGCGCTCTAAACAGTGTTTCTGAGCATAACTTGGAGCAAAAGTGCAACTTTTGAAGAATGAACTGAAAACTCATATTTTGTTCTAAAACAGTGTTTGGATGTGATAACAAGCTGTTTTATCATGTTTGTAAGGTTACACATGCATTTCCTAACAAGTAGGTAAGGCTTGCATTAAGGCGTTCAAAACAGCGTTTGCTGGCGTTGTAAGAGCTCTAAACAGTGTTTCTGAGCATAACTTGGAGCAAAAGTGCAACTTTTGAAGAATGAACTGAAAACTCATATTTTGTTCTAAAACAGTGTTTGGATGTGATAACAAGCTGTTTTATCATGTTTGTAAGGTTACACATGCATTTCCTAACAAGTAGGTAAGGCTTGCATTAACACTAGAGCTCCTAGAGAAGCGAAAATTTTCACAGGGCTTGGTAAGGTCCATGTAGCCCACTCCCCTGCTGTGAAGGGATTAACGCCCATTGTCTTGGTAATGCGGTGGAAGCGGCTCACCCCCGCTCATACGCCTGCCAAAGCCCTGGCTCTCCCCCAAGCTCATACGCCTGCCAAAGCACTCGCTCACCCCCAAGCTCATACGACTTCACGAAAAACTTTTCAAGGTTACAAAGTCGGTATATGTTACCGATGCTACAACAAACAGCGGAAAATTTGTAGACTCGTGTTTCAAGTTACAATTCAAGCGCACGTAGAGACGACAAGTTTCTGTAATGAGTCCCATCAAACTATAAAAATAAATAAAATTGTTTGAATCTTGCTCTTTGTATATTTCCTATACTATACTGTATAATATTTGTTGTAATCAAACACTTTCTGATTCCGCGTTTGAATTCGCGTTTGAAAAGCTAAGAAATTATTAGGCGCAATTAGCTTGATGCTAATGTTATATAGGAAATCTCATCATATGGCTAGCGGAAATTAGCGTGATCGCGTTGCATCACTGCATCACTGATAAATATTGTGATCTAAACAGCAGGCTGGAAAAGGAGAGGAAAAGACAGGAAAACAAATTCATGTGCTGCAAAACAACTTTATTCTGATCAAATATGGATGTCTATTCCGGGTTTCTTGAAGTGGAATGTCCATTCCGGGTGTGGTGAAGTGCGACTCTGGAACAGAAAGAAGAGATTATTGGAGATTATAAAAAGCGATAGGAGATTATAGTGTGTATGTGTGCCTCTTGTGCTCGCAGTGTTTTTGAACTTTCCTTTCCATGATGTCGACAGGTGTAAGTGCGTCTAGTGCTCGCGGGGTATTTGAACCTTCTGGTCCATGATGGCGATGCCACACTGAAGAACAATTCAAAGTACACCTTACATTTTGAATAAGATCTTTCAGAAGACAAAAAAATATGTACCACCACATATACTTATCAACGTACCTTCATGTAGTTGTAGCTAACACTTGCTACACAGCCAGGGTGTATTCGCCAGGTGTACTCGCCGCATGCAACACACGCGTTGATACTGTGGAGAACAATTCAAAGTACACCTTACATTTTGAATAAGATCTTTCAGAAGACAAAAAATATGTACCACCACATATCATGTTTGTAATGTTACACATCCATTTTCTAACAAGTAGTAAGTCTTGCATTAAGGCGTTCAAAACAGCGTTTGCTGGCGCTGTAAGCGCTCTAAACAGTGTTTCTGAGCATAACTTGGAGCAAAAGTGCAACTTTTGAAGAATGAACTGAAAACTCATATTTTGTTCTAAAACAGTGTTTGGATGTGATAACAAGCTGTTTTATCATGTTTGTAATGTTACACATGCATTTCCAAACAAGTAGTAAGTCTTGTATTAAGGCGTTCAAAACAGCGTTTGCTGGCGCTGTAAGCGCTCTAAACAGTGTTTCTGAGCATAACTTGGAGCAAAAGTGCAACTTTTGAAGAATGAACTGAAAACTCATATTTTGTTCTAAAACAGTGTTTGGATGTGATAACAAGCTGTTTTATCATGTTTGTAAGGTTACACATGCATTTCCTAACAAGTAGGTAAGGCTTGCATTAAGGCGTTCAAAACAGCGTTTGCTGGCGTTGTAAGAGCTCTAAACAATGTTTCTGAGCATAACTTGGAGCAAAAGTGCAACTTTTGAAGAATGAACTGAAAACTCATATTTTGTTCTAAAACAGTGTTTGGATGTGATAACAAGCTGTTTTATCATGTTTGTAAGGTTACACATGCATTTCCTAACAAGTAGGTAAGGCTTGCATTAAGGCGTTCAAAACAGCGTTTGCTGGCGTTGTAAGAGCTCTAAACAGTGTTTCTGAGCATAACTTGCAGCAAAAGTGCAACTTTTGAAGAATGAACTGAAAACTCATATTTTGTTCTAAAACAGTGTTTGGATGTGATAACAGCTGTTTTATCATGTTTGTAAGGTTACACATGCATTTCCTAACAAGTAGGTAAGGCTTGCATTAAGGCGTCAAAACAGCGTTTGCTGGCGCTGTAAGCGCTCTAAACAGTGTTTCTGAGCATAACTTGTGGCAAAAGTGCAACTTTTGAAGAATGAAAAGAAAACTCATATTTTGAATGAAAACAGTGTTTGGATGTGATAACAAGCTGTTTTATCATGTTTGTAATGTTACACATCCATTTTCTAACAAGTAGTAAGTCTTGCATTAAGGCGTTCAAAACAGCGTTTGCTGGCGCTGTAAGCGCTCTAAACAGTGTTTCTGAGCATAACTTGGAGCAAAAGTGCAACTTTTGAAGAATGAACTGAAAAACTCATATTTTGTTCTAAAACAGTGTTTTGGATGTGATAACAAGCTGTTTTATCATGTTTGTAAGGTTACACATGCATTTCCTAACAAGTAGGTAAGGCTTGCATTAAGGCGTTCAAAAACAGCGTTTGCTGGCGTTGTAAGAGCTCTAAACAGTGTTTCTGAGCATAACTTGGAGCAAAAGTGCAACTTTTGAAGAATGAACTGAAAACTCATATTTTGTTCTAAAACAGTGTTTGGATGTGATAACAAGCTGTTTTATCATGTTTGTAAGGTTACACATGCATTTTCTAACAAGTAGTAAGTCTTGCATTAAGGCGTTCAAAACAGCGTTTGCTGGCGCTGTAAGCGCTCTAAACAGTGTTTCTGAGCATAACTTGGAGCAAAAGTGCAACTTTTGAAGAATGAACTGAAAACTCATATTTTGTTCTAAAACAGTGTTTGGATGTGATAACAAGCTGTTTTATCATGTTTGTAAGGTTACACATGCATTTCCTAACAAGTAGGTAAGGCTTGCATTAAGGCGTTCAAAACAGCGTTTGCTGGCGTTGTAAGAGCTCTAAACAGTGTTTCTGAGCATAACTTGGAGCAAAAGTGCAACTTTTGAAGAATGAACTGAAAACTCATATTTTGTTCTAAAACAGTGTTTGGATGTGATAACAAGCTGTTTTATCATGTTTGTAAGGTTACACATGCATTTCCTAACAAGTAGGTAAGGCTTGCATTAAGGCGTTCAAAACAGCGTTTGCTGGCGCTGTAAGCGCTCTAAACAGTGTTTCTGAGCATAACTTGGAGCAAAAGTGCAACTTTTGAAGAATGAACTGAAAACTCATATTTTGTTCTAAAACAGTGTTTGGATGTGATAACAAGCTGTTTTATCATGTTTGTAATGTTACACATGCATTTCCAAACAAGTAGTAAGTCTTGTATTAAGGCGTTCAAAACAGCGTTTGCTGGCGCTGTAAGCGCTCTAAACAGTGTTTCTGAGCATAACTTGTGGCAAAAGTGCAACTTTTGAGGAATGAAAAGAAAACTCATATTTTGAATGAAAACAGTGTTTGGATGTGATAACAAGCTGTTTTATCATGTTTGTAATGTTACACATCCATTTTCTAACAAGTAGTAAGTCTTGCATTAAGGCGTTCAAACAGCGTTTGCTGGCGCTGTAAGCGCTCTAAACAGTGTTTCTGAGCATAACTTGGAGCAAAAGTGCAACTTTTGAAGAATGAACTGAAAACTCATATTTTGTTCTAAAACAGTGTTTGGATGTGATAACAAGCTGTTTTAACATGTTTGTAAGGTTACACATGCATTTCCTAACAAGTAGGTAAGGCTTGCATTAAGGCGTTCAAAACAGCGTTTGCTGGCGTTGTAAGAGCTCTAAACAGTGTTTCTGAGCATAACTTGTGGCAAAAGTGCAACTTTGAAGAATGAAAAGAAAACTCATATTTTGAATGAAAACAGTGTTTGGATGTGATAACAAGCTGTTTTATCATGTTTGTAATGTTACACATCCATTTTCTAACAAGTAGTAAGTCTTGCATTAAGGCGTTCAAAACAGCGTTTGCTGGCGCTGTAAGCGCTCTAAACAGTGTTTCTGAGCATAACTTGGAGCAAAAGTGCAACTTTTGAAGAATGAACTGAAAACTCATATTTTGTTCTAAAACAGTGTTTGGATGTGATAACAAGCTGTTTTAATCATGTTTGTAATGTTACACATGCATTTCCAAACAAGTAGTAAGTCTTGTATTAAGGCGTTCAAAACAGCGTTTGCTGGCGCTGTAAGCGCTCTAAACAGTGTTTTCTGAGCATAACTTGGAGCAAAAGTGCAACTTTTGAAGAATGAACTGAAAACTCATATTTTGTTCTAAAACAGTGTTTGGATGTGATAACAAGCTGTTTTATCATGTTTGTAAGGTTACACATGCATTTCCTAACAAGTAGGTAAGGCTTGCATTAAGGCGTTCAAAACAGCGTTTGCTGGCGTTGTAAGAGCTCTAAACAGTGTTTCTGAGCATAACTTGGAGCAAAAGTGCAACTTTTGAAGAATGAACTGAAAACTCATATTTTGTTCTAAAACAGTGTTTGGATGTGATAACAAGCTGTTTTATCATGTTTGTAAGGTTACACATGCATTTCCTAACAAGTAGGTAAGGCTTGCATTAACACTAGAGCTCCTAGAGAAGCGAAAATTTTCACAGGGCTTGGTAAGGTCCATGTAGCCCACTCCCCTGCTGTGAAGGGATTAACGCCCATTGTCTTGGTAATGCGGTGGAAGCGGCTCACCCCCGCTCATACGCCTGCCAAAGCCCTGGCTCTCCCCCAAGCTCATACGCCTGCCAAAGCACTCGCTCACCCCCAAGCTCATACGACTTCACGAAAAACTTTTCAAGGTTACAAAGTCGGTATATGTTACCGATGCTACAACAAACAGCGGAAAATTTGTAGACTCGTGTTTCAAGTTACAATTCAAGCGCACGTAGAGACGACAAGTTTCTGTAATGAGTCCCATCAAACTATAAAAATAAATAAAATTGTTTGAATCTTGCTCTTTGTATATTTCCTATACTATACTGTATAATATTTGTTGTAATCAAACACTTTCTGATTCCGCGTTTGAATTCGCGTTTGAAAAGCTAAGAAATTATTAGGCGCAATTAGCTTGATGCTAATGTTATATAGGAAAATCTCATCATATGGCTAGCGGAAATTAGCGTGATCGCGTTGCATCACTGCATCACTGATAAATATTGTGATCTAAACAGCAGGCTGGAAAAGGAGAGGAAAAGACAGGAAAACAAATTCATGTGCTGCAAAACAACTTTATTCTGATCAAATATGGATGTCTATTCCGGGTTTCTTGAAGTGGAATGTCCATTCCGGGGTGTGGTGAAGTGCGACTCTGGAACAGAAAGAAGAGATTATTGGAGATTATAAAAAGCGATAGGAGATTATAGTGTGTATGTGTGCCTCTTGTGCTCGCAGTGTTTTTGAACTTTCCTTTCCATGATGTCGACAGGTGTAAGTGCGTCTAGTGCTCGCGGGGTATTTGAACCTTCTGGTCCATGATGGCGATGCCACACTGAAGAACAATTCAAAGTACACCTTACATTTTGAATAAGATCTTTCAGAAGACAAAAAAATATGTACCACCACATATACTTATCAACGTACCTTCATGTAGTTGTAGCTAACACTTGCTACACAGCCAGGGTGTATTCGCCAGGTGTACTCGCCGCATGCAACACACGCGTTGATACTGTGGAGAACAATTCAAAGTACACCTTACATTTTGAATAAGATCTTTCAGAAGACAAAAAATATGTACCACCACATATCATGTTTGTAATGTTACACATCCATTTCTAACAAGTAGTAAGTCTTGCATTAAGGCGTTCAAAACAGCGTTTGCTGGCGCTGTAAGCGCTCTAAACAGTGTTTCTGAGCATAACTTGGAGCAAAAGTGCAACTTTTGAAGAATGAACTGAAAACTCATATTTTGTTCTAAAACAGTGTTTTGGATGTGATAACAAGCTGTTTTATCATGTTTGTAATGTTACACATGCATTTCCAAACAAGTAGTAAGTCTTGTATTAAGGCGTTCAAAACAGCGTTTGCTGGCGCTGTAAGCGCTCTAAACAGTGTTTCTGAGCATAACTTGGAGCAAAAGTGCAACTTTTGAAGAATGAACTGAAAACTCATATTTTGTTCTAAAACAGTGTTTGGATGTGATAACAAGCTGTTTTATCATGTTTGTAAGGTTACACATGCATTTCCTAACAAGTAGGTAAGGCTTGCATTAAGGCGTTCAAAACAGCGTTTGCTGGCGTTGTAAGAGCTCTAAACAATGTTTCTGAGCATAACTTGGAGCAAAAGTGCAACTTTTGAAGAATGAACTGAAACTCATATTTTGTTCTAAAACAGTGTTTGGATGTGATAACAAGCTGTTTTATCATGTTTGTAAGGTTACACATGCATTTCCTAACAAGTAGGTAAGGCTTGCATTAAGGCGTTCAAAACAGCGTTTGCTGGCGTTGTAAGAGCTCTAAACAGTGTTTCTGAGCATAACTTGCAGCAAAAGTGCAACTTTTGAAGAATGAACTGAAAACTCATATTTTGTTCTAAAACAGTGTTTGGATGTGATAACAAGCTGTTTTATCATGTTTGTAAGGTTACACATGCATTTCCTAACAAGTAGGTAAGGCTTGCATTAAGGCGTTCAAAACAGCGTTTGCTGGCGCTGTAAGCGCTCTAACAGTGTTTCTGAGCATAACTTGTGGCAAAAGTGCAACTTTTGAAGAATGAAAAGAAAACTCATATTTTGAATGAAAACAGTGTTTGGATGTGATAACAAGCTGTTTTATCATGTTTGTAATGTTACACATCCATTTTCTAACAAGTAGTAAGTCTTGCATTAAGGCGTTCAAAACAGCGTTTGCTGGCGCTGTAAGCGCTCTAAACAGTGTTTCTGAGCATAACTTGGAGCAAAAGTGCAACTTTTGAAGAATGAACTGAAAACTCATATTTTGTTCTAAAACAGTGTTTGGATGTGATAACAAGCTGTTTTATCATGTTTGTAAGGTTACACATGCATTTCCTAACAAGTAGGTAAGGCTTGCATTAAGGCGTTCAAAACAGCGTTTGCTGGCGTTGTAAGAGCTCTAAACAGTGTTTCTGAGCATAACTTGGAGCAAAAGTGCAACTTTTGAAGAATGACTGAAAACTCATATTTTGTTCTAAAACAGTGTTTGGATGTGATAACAAGCTGTTTTATCATGTTTGTAAGGTTACACATGCATTTCCTAACAAGTAGGTAAGGCTTGCATTAAGGCGTTCAAAACAGCGTTTGCTGGCGTTGTAAGAGCTCTAAACAGTGTTTCTGAGCATAACTTGCAGCAAAAGTGCAACTTTTGAAGAATGAACTGAAAACTCATATTTTGTTCTAAAACAGTGTTTGGATGTGATAACAAGCTGTTTTATCATGTTTGTAAGGTTACACATGCATTTCCTAACAAGTAGGTAAGGCTTGCATTAAGGCGTTCAAAACAGCGTTTGCTGGCGCTGTAAGCGCTCTAAACAGTGTTTCTGAGCATAACTTGTGGCAAAAGTGCAACTTTTGAGGAATGAAAAGAAAACTCATATTTTGAATGAAAACAGTGTTTGGATGTGATAACAAGCTGTTTTATCATGTTTGTAATGTTACACATCCATTTTCTAACAAGTAGTAAGTCTTGCATTAAGGCGTTCAAAACAGCGTTTGCTGGCGCTGTAAGCGCTCTAAACAGTGTTTCTGAGCATAACTTGGAGCAAAAGTGCAACTTTTGAAGAATGAACTGAAAACTCATATTTTGTTCTAAAACAGTGTTTGGATGTGATAACAAGCTGTTTTAACATGTTTGTAAGGTTACACATGCATTTCCCTAACAAGTAGGTAAGGCTTGCATTAAGGCGTTCAAAACAGCGTTTGCTGGCGTTGTAAGAGCTCTAAACAGTGTTTCTGAGCATAACTTGTGGCAAAAGTGCAACTTTTGAAGAATGAAAAGAAAACTCATATTTTGAATGAAAACAGTGTTTGGATGTGATAACAAGCTGTTTTATCATGTTTGTAATGTTACACATCCATCTTTCTACAAGTAGTAAGTCTTGCATTAAGGCGTTCAAAACAGCGGTTTGCTGGCGCTGTAAGCGCTCTAAACAGTGTTTCTGAGCATAAACTTGGAGCAAAAGTGCAACTTTTGAAGAATGAACTGAAAACTCATATTTTGTTCTAAAACAGTGTTTGGGATGTGATAACAAGCTGTTTTATCATGTTTGTAATGTTACACATGCATTTCCAAACAAGTAGTAAGTCTTGTATTAAGGCGTTCAAAACAGCGTTTGCTGGCTCTGTAAGCGCTCTAAACAGTGTTTCTGAGCATAACTTGGAGCAAAAGTGCAACTTTTGAAGAATGAAAAGAAAACTCATATTTTGAATGAAAACAGTGTTTGGATGTGATAACAAGCTGTTTTATCATGTTTTGTAATGTTACACATCATTTTCTAACAAGTAGTAAGTCTTGCATTAAGGCGTTCAAAACAGCGTTTGCTGGCACTGTAAGCGCTCTAAACAGTGTTTCTGAGCATAACTTGGAGCAAAACGTGCAACTTTTGAAGAATGAACTGAAAACTCATATTTTGTTCTAAAACAGTGTTTGGATGTGATAACAAGCTGTTTTATCATGTTTGTAATGTTACACATGCATTTCCTAACAAGTAGGTAAGGCTTGCATTAAGGCGTTCAAAAACAGCGTTTGCTGGCGCTGTAAGCGCTCTAAACAGTGTTTCTGAGCATAACTTGGAGCAAAAGTGCAAACTTTTGAAGAATGAACTGAAAACTCATATTTTGTTCTAAAACAGTGTTTGGATGTGATAACAAGCTGTTTTATCATGTTTGTAATGTTACACATGCATTTCCTAACAAGTAGGTAAGGGCTTGCATTAAGGCGTTCAAAACAGCGTTTGCTGGCGCTGTAAGCGCTCTAAACAGTGTTTTCTGAGCATAACTTGGAGCAAAAGTGCAACTTTTGAAGAATGAACTGAAAACTCATATTTTGTTCTAAAACAGTGTTTGGATGTGATAACAAGCTGTTTTTATCATGTTTGTAATGTTACACATGCATTTCCTAACAAGTAGGTAAGGCTTGCATTAAGGCGTTCAAAACAGCGTTTGCTGGCGCTGTAAGCGCTCTAAACAGTGTTTCTGAGCATAACTTGGAGCAAAAGTGCAACTTTTGAAGAATGAAAAGAAAACTCATATTTTGAATGAAAACAGTGTTTGGATGTGATAACAAGCTGTTTTATCATGTTTGTAATGTTACACATCCATTTTCTAACAAGTAGTAAGTCTTGCATTAAGGCGTTCAAAAACAGCGTTTGCTGGCGCTGTAAGCGCTCTAAACAGTGTTTCTGAGCATAACTTGGAGCAAAAGTGCAACTTTTGAAGAATGAACTGAAAACTCATATTTTGTTCTAAAACAGTGTTTGGATGTGATAACAAGCTGTTTTATCATGTTTGTAATGTTACACATGCATTTCCAAACAAGTAGTAAGTCTTGTATTATGGCGTTCAAAACAGCGTTTGCTGGCTCTGTAAGCGCTCTAAACAGTGTTTCTGAGCATAACTTGTGGCAAAAGTGCAACTTTTGAAGAATGAACTGAAAACTCATATTTTGTTCTAAAACAGTGTTTGGATGTGATAAACAAGCTGTTTTATCATGTTTGTAATGTTACACATGCATTTCCTAACAAGTAGGTAAGGCTTGCATTAAGGCGTTCAAAACAGCGTTTGCTGGCGCTGTAAGCGCTCTAAACAGTGTTTCTGAGCATAACTTGGAGCAAAAGTGCAACTTTTGAAGAATGAACTGAAAACTCATATTTTGTTCTAAAACAGTGTTTGGATGTGATAAACAAGCTGTTTTATCATGTTTGTAATGTTACACATCCATTTTCTAACAAGTAGTAAGTCTTGCATTAAGGCGTTCAAAACAGCGTTTGCTTGCACTGTAAGCGCTCTAAACAGTGTTTCTGAGCATAACTTGGAGCAAAAGGTGCAACTTTGAAGAATGAACTGAAAACTCATATTTTGTTCTAAAACAGTGTTTGGATGTGATAACAAGCTGTTTTTATCATGTTTTGTAATGTTACACATGCATTCCTAACAAGTAGGTAAGGCTTGCATTAAGGCGTTCAAAACAGCGTTTGCTGGCGTTGTAAGAGCTCTAAACAGTGTTTCTGAGCATAACTTGTGGCAAAAGTGCAACTTTTGAAGAATGAAAAGAAAACTCATATTTTGAATGAAAACAGTGTTTGGATGTGATAACAAGCTGTTTTATCATGTTTGTAATGTTACACATCCATTTTTCTAACAAGTAGTAAGTCTTGCATTAAGGCGTTCAAAACAGCGTTTGCTGGCGCTGTAAGCGCTCTAAACAGTGTTTCTGAGCATAACTTGGAGCAAAAGTGCAACTTTTGAAGAATGAACTGAAAACTCATATTTTGTTCTAAAACAGTGTTTGGATGTGATAACAAGCTGTTTTATCATGTTTGTAATGTTACACATGCATTTCCTAACAAGTAGGTAAGGCTTGCATTAAGGCGTTCAAAAACAGCGTTTGCTGGCGCTGTAAGCGCTCTAAACAGTGTTTTCTGAGCATAACTTGGAGCAAAAGTGCAACTTTTGAAGAATGAAAAGAAAACTCATATTTTGAATGAAAACAGTGTTTGGATGTGATAACAAGCTGTTTTATCATGTTTGTAATGTTACACATCCATTTTCTAACAAGTAGTAAGTCTTGCATTAAGGCGTTCAAAACAGCGTTTGCTTGCACTGTAAGCGCTCTAAACAGTGTTTTCTGAGCATAACTTGGAGCAAAAGTGCAACTTTTGAAGAATGAACTGAAAAACTCATATTTTGTTCTAAAACAGTGTTTGGATGTGATAACAAGCTGTTTTATCATGTTTGTAATGTTACACATGCATTTCCTAACAAGTAGGTAAGGCTTGCATTAAGGCGTTCAAAACAGCGTTTGCTGGCGTTGTAAGAGCTCTAAACAGTGTTTCTGAGCATAACTTGTGGCAAAAGTGCAACTTTTGAAGAATGAAAAGAAAACTCATATTTTGAATGAAAACAGTGTTTGGATGTGATAACAAGCTGTTTTATCATGTTTGTAATGTTACACATCCATTTTCTAACAAGTAGTAAGTCTTGCATTAAGGCGTTCAAAACAGCGTTTGCTGGCGCTGTAAGCGCTCTAAACAGTGTTTCTGAGCATAACTTGGAGCAAAAGTGCAACTTTTGAAGAATGAACTGAAAACTCATATTTTGTTCTAAAACAGTGTTTGGATGTGATAACAAGCTGTTTTATCATGTTTGTAATGTTACACATGCATTTCCTAACAAGTAGGTAAGGCTTGCATTAGGCGTTCAAAACAGCGTTTGCTGGCGCTGTAAGCGCTCTAAACAGTGTTTCTGAGCATAACTTGGAGCAAAAGTGCAACTTTTGAAGAATGAACTGAAAACTCATATTTGTTCTAAAACAGTGTTTGGATGTGATAACAAGCTGTTTTATCATGTTTGTAATGTTACACATCCATTTTCTAACAAGTAGTAAGGTCTTGCATTAAGGCGTTCAAAACAGCGTTGCTGGCGCTGTAAGCGCTCTAAACAGTGTTTCTGAGCATAACTTGGAGCAAAAGTGCAACTTTTGAAGAATGAACTGAAAACTCATATTTTGTTCTAAACAGTGTTTGGATGTGATAACAAGCTGTTTTATCATGTTTGTAATGTTACACATGCATTTCCAAACAAGTAGTAAGTCTTGTATTAAGGCGTTCAAAACAGCGTTTGCTGGCTCTGTAAGCGCTCTAAACAGTGTTTCTGAGCATAACTTGTGGCAAAAGTGCAACTTTTGAAGAATGAACTGAAAACTCATATTTTGTTCTAAAACAGTGTTTGGATGTGATAACAAGCTGTTTTATCATGTTTGTAATGTTACACATGCATTCCTAACAAGTAGGTAAGGCTTGCATTAAGGGCGTTCAAAACAGCGTTTGCTGGCGCTGTAAGCGCTCTAAACAGTGTTTCTGAGCATAACTTGGAGCAAAAGTGCAACTTTTGAAGAATGAACTGAAAACTCATATTTTGTTCTAAAACAGTGTTTGGATGTGATAACAAGCTGTTTTATCATGTTTGTAATGTTACACATCCATTTTCTAACAAGTAGTAAGTCTTGCATTAAGGCGTTCAAAACAGCGTTTGCTTGCACTGTAAGCGCTCTAAACAGTGTTTCTGAGCATAACTTGGAGCAAAAGTGCAACTTTTGAAGAATGAACTGAAAACTCATATTTTGTTCTAAAACAGTGTTTGGATGTGATAACAAGCTGTTTTATCATGTTTGTAATGTTACACATGCATTTCCTAACAAGTAGGTAAGGCTTGCATTAAGGCGTTCAAAACAGCGTTTGCTGGCGTTGTAAGAGCTCTAAACAGTGTTTCTGAGCATAACTTGTGGCAAAAGTGCAACTTTTGAAGAATGAAAAGAAAACTCATATTTTGAATGAAAACAGTGTTTGGATGTGATAACAAGCTGTTTTATCATGTTTGTAATGTTACACATCCATTTTCTAACAAGTAGTAAGTCTTGCATTAAGGCGTTCAAAACAGCGTTTGCTGGCGCTGTAAGCGCTCTAAACAGTGTTTCTGAGCATAACTTGGAGCAAAAGTGCAACTTTTGAAGAATGAACTGAAAACTCATATTTTGTTCTAAAACAGTGTTTGGATGTGATAACAAGCTGTTTTATCATGTTTGTAATGTTACACATGCATTTCCAAACAAGTAGTAAGTCTTGTATTAAGGCGTTCAAAACAGCGTTTGCTGGCTCTGTAAGCGCTCTAAAACAGTGTTTCTGAGCATAACTTGGAGCAAAAGTGCAACTTTTGAAGAATGAAAAGAAAACTCATATTTTGAATGAAAACAGTGTTTGGATGTGATAACAAGCTGTTTTATCATGTTTGTAATGTTACACATCCATTTTCTAACAAGTAGTAAGTCTTGCATTAAGGCGTTCAAAACAGCGTTTGCTGGCACTGTAAGCGCTCTAAACAGTGTTTCTGAGCATAACTTGGAGCAAAAGTGCAACTTTTGAAGAATGAACTGAAAACTCATATTTTGTTCTAAAACAGTGTTTGGATGTGATAACAAGCTGTTTTATCATGTTTGTAATGTTACACATGCATTTCCTAACAAGTAGGTAAGGCTTGCATTAAGGCCGTTCAAAACAGCGTTTTGCTGGCGCTGTAAGCGCTCTAAACAGTGTTTCTGAGCATAACTTGGAGCAAAAAGTGCAACTTTTGAAGAATGAACTGAAAACTCATATTTTGTTCTAAAACAGTGTTTGGATGTGATAACAAGCTGTTTTATCATGTTTGTAATGTTACACATGCATTTCCTAACAAGTAGGTAAGGCTTGCATTAAGGCGTTCAAAACAGCGTTTGCTGGCGCTGTAAGCGCTCTAAACAGTGTTTCTGAGCATAACTTGGAGCAAAAGTGCAACTTTTGAAGAATGAACTGAAAACTCATATTTTGTTCTAAAAACAGTGTTTGGATGTGATAACTAGCTGTTTTATCATGTTTGTAATGTTACACATGCATTTCCTAACAAGTAGGTAAGGCTTGCATTAAGGCGTTCAAAACAGCGTTTGCTGGCGCTGTAAGCGCTCTAAAACAGTGTTTCTGAGCATAACTTGGAGCAAAAGTGCAACTTTTGAAGAATGAAAAGAAAACTCATATTTTGAATGAAAACAGTGTTTGGATGTGATAACAAGCTGTTTTATCATGTTTGTAATGTTACACATCCATTTTCTAACAAGTAGTAAGTCTTGCATTAAGGCGTTCAAAACAGCGTTTGCTGGCGCTGTAAGCGCTCTAAACAGTGTTTCTGAGCATAACTTGGAGCAAAAGTGCAACTTTTGAAGAATGAACTGAAAACTCATATTTTGTTCTAAAACAGTGTTTGGATGTGATAACAAGCTGTTTTATCATGTTTGTAATGTTACACATGCATTTCCAAACAAGTAGTAAGTCTTGTATTAAGGCGTTCAAAACAGCGTTTGCTGGCTCTGTAAGCGCTCTAAACAGTGTTTCTGAGCATAACTTGTGGCAAAAGTGCAACTTTTGAAGAATGAACTGAAAACTCATATTTTGTTCTAAAACAGTGTTTGGATGTGATAACAAGCTGTTTTATCATGTTTGTAATGTTACACATTGCATTTCCTAACAAGTAGGTAAGGCTTGCATTAAGGCGTTCAAAACAGCGTTTGCTGGCGCTGTAAGCGCTCTAAACAGTGTTTCTGAGCATAACTTGGAGCAAAAGTGCAACTTTTGAAGAATGAACTGAAAACTCATATTTTGTTCTAAAACAGTGTTTGGATGTGATAACAAGCTGTTTTATCATGTTTGTAATGTTACACATCCATTTTCTAACAAGTAGTAAGTCTTGCATTAAGGCGTTCAAAACAGCGTTTGCTTGCACTGTAAGCGCTCTAAAACAGTGTTTCTGAGCATAACTTGGAGCAAAAGTGCAACTTTTGAAGAATGAACTGAAAACTCATATTTTGTTCTAAAACAGTGTTTGGATGTGATAACAAGCTGTTTTATCATGTTTGTAATGTTACACATGCATTTCCTAACAAGTAGGTAAGGCTTGCATTAAGGCGTTCAAAACAGCGTTTGCTGGCGTTGTAAGAGCTCTAAACAGTGTTTCTGAGCATAACTTGTGGCAAAAGTGCAACTTTTGAAGAATGAAAAGAAAACTCATAATTTGAATGAAAACAGTGTTTGGATGTGATAACAAGCTGTTTTATCATGTTTGTAATGTTACACATCCATTTTCTAACAAGTAGTAAGTCTTGCATTAAGGCGTTCAAAACAGCGTTTGCTGGCGCTGTAAGCGCTCTAAACAGTGTTTCTGAGCATAACTTGGAGCAAAAGTGCAACTTTTGAAGAATGAACTGAAAACTCATATTTTGTTCTAAAACAGTGTTTGGATGTGATAACAAGCTGTTTTATCATGTTTGTAATGTTACACATGCATTTCCAAACAAGTAGTAAGTCTTGTATTAAGGCGTTCAAAAACAGCGTTTGCTGGCTCTGTAAGCGCTCTAAACAGTGTTTCTGAGCATAACTTGGAGCAAAAGTGCAACTTTTGAAGAATGAAAAGAAAACTCATATTTTGAATGAAAACAGTGTTTGGATGTGATAACAAGCTGTTTTATCATGTTTGTAATGTTACACATCCATTTTCTAACAAGTAGTAAGTCTTGCATTAAGGCGTTCAAAACAGCGTTTGCTGGCACTGTAAGCGCTCTAAACAGTGTTTCTGAGCATAACTTGGAGCAAAAGTGCAACTTTTGAAGAATGAACTGAAAACTCATATTTTGTTCTAAAACAGTGTTTGGATGTGATAACAAGCTGTTTTATCATGTTTGTAATGTTACACATGCATTTCCTAACAAGTAGGTAAGGCTTGCATTAAGGCGTTCAAAACAGCGTTTGCTGGCGCTGTAAGCGCTTCTAAACAGTGTTTCTGAGCATAACTTGGAGCAAAAGTGCAACTTTTGAAGAATTGAACTGAAAACTCATATTTTGTTCTAAAACAGTGTTTGGATGTGATAACAAGCTGTTTTATCATGTTTGTAATGTTACACATGCATTTCCTAACAAGTAGGTAAGGCTTGCATTAAGGCGTTCAAAACAGCGTTTGCTGGCGCTGTAAGCGCTCTAAACAGTGTTTCTGAGCATAACTTGGAGCAAAAGTGCAACTTTTTGAAGAATGAACTGAAAACTCATATTTTGTTCTAAAACAGTGTTTGGATGTGATAACAAGCTGTTTTATCATGTTTGTAATGTTACACATGCATTTCCTAACAAGTAGGTAAGGCTTGCATTAAGGACGTTCAAAACAGCGTTTGCTGGCGCTGTAAGCGCTCTAAAACAGTGTTTCTGAGCATAACTTGGAGCAAAAGTGCAACTTTTGAAGAATGAAAAGAAAACTCATATTTTGAATGAAAACAGTGTTTGGATGTGATAACAAGCTGTTTTATCATGTTTGTAATGTTACACATCCATTTTCTAACAAGTAGTAAGTCTTGCATTAAGGCGTTCAAAACAGCGTTTGCTGGCGCTGTAAGCGCTCTAAACAGTGTTTCTGAGCATAACTTGGAGCAAAAGTGCAACTTTTGAAGAATGAACTGAAAACTCATATTTTGTTCTAAAACAGTGTTTGGATGTGATAACAAGCTGTTTTATCATGTTTGTAATGTTACACATGCATTTCCAAACAAGTAGTAAGTCTTGTATTAAGGCGTTCAAAACAGCGTTTGCTGGCTCTGTAAGCGCTCTAAACAGTGTTTCTGAGCATAACTTGTGGCAAAAGTGCAACTTTTGAAGAATGAACTGAAAACTCATATTTTGTTCTAAAACAGTGTTTGGATGTGATAACAAGCTGTTTTATCATGTTTGTAATGTTACACATGCATTTCCTAACAAGTAGGTAAGGCTTGCATTAAGGCGTTCAAAACAGCGTTTGCTGGCGCTGTAAGCGCTCTAAACAGTGTTTCTGAGCATAAACTTGGAGCAAAAAGTGCAACTTTTGAAGAATGAACTGAAAACTCATATTTTGTTCTAAAACAGTGTTTGGATGTGATAACAAGCTGTTTTATCATGTTTGTAATGTTACACATCCATTTTTCTAACAAGTAGTAAGTCTTGCATTAAGGCGTTCAAAACAGCGTTTGCTTGCACTGTAAGCGCTCTAAACAGTGTTTCTGAGCATAACTTGGAGCAAAAGTTGCAACTTTTGAAGAATGAACTGAAAACTCATATTTTGTTCTAAAACAGTGTTTGGATGTGATAACAAGCTGTTTTATCATGTTTGTAATGTTACACATGCATTTCCTAACAAGTAGGTAAGGCTTGCATTAAGGCGTTCAAAACAGCGTTTGCTGGCGTTGTAAGAGCTCTAAACAGTGTTTCTGAGCATAACTTGTGGCAAAAGTGCAACTTTTGAAGAATGAAAAGAAAACCTCATATTTGAATGAAAACAGTGTTTGGATGTGATAACAAGCTGTTTTATCATGTTTGTAATGTTACACATCCATTTTCTAACAAGTAGTAAGTCTTGCATTAAGGCGTTCAAAACAGCGTTTGCTGGCGCTGTAAGCGCTCTAAACAGTGTTTCTGAGCATAACTTGGAGCAAAAGTGCAACTTTTGAAGAATGAACTGAAAACTCATATTTTGTTCTAAAACAGTGTTTGGATGTGATAACAAGCTGTTTTATCATGTTTGTAATGTTACACATGCATTTCCAAACAAGTAGTAAGTCTTGTATTAAGGGCGTTCAAAACAGCGTTTGCTGGCTCTGTAAGCGCTCTAAACAGTGTTTCTGAGCATAACTTGGAGCAAAAGTGCAACTTTTGAAGAATGAAAAGAAAACTCATATTTTGAATGAAAACAGTGTTTGGATGTGATAACAAGCTGTTTTATCATGTTTGTAATGTTACACATCCATTTTCTAACAAGTAGTAAGTCTTGCATTAAGGCGTTCAAAACAGCGTTTGCTGGCACTGTAAGCGCTCTAAACAGTGTTTCTGAGCATAACTTGGAGCAAAAGTGCAACTTTTGAAGAATGAACTGAAAACTCATATTTTGTTCTAAAACAGTGTTTGGATGTGATAACAAGCTGTTTTATCATGTTTGTAATGTTACACATGCATTTCTAACAAGTAGGTAAGGCTTGCATTAAGGCGTTCAAACAGCGTTTGCTGGCGCTGTAAGCGCTCTAAACAGTGTTTCTGAGCATAACTTGGAGCAAAAGTGCAACTTTTGAAGAATGAACTGAAAACTCATATTTTGTTCTAAAACAGTGTTTGGATGTGATAACAAGCTGTTTTATCATGTTTGTAATGTTACACATGCATTTCCTAACAAGTAGGTAAGGCTTGCATTAAGGCGTTCAAAACAGCGTTTGCTGGCGCTGTAAGCGCTCTAAACAGTGTTTCTGAGCATAACTTGGAGCAAAAGTGCAACTTTTGAAGAATGAACTGAAAACTCATATTTTGTTCTAAAACAGTGTTTGGATGTGATAACAAGCTGTTTTATCATGTTTGTAATGTTACCACATGCATTTCCTAACAAGTAGGTAAGGCTTGCATTAAGGCGTTCAAAACAGCGTTGCTGGCGCTGTAAGCGCTCTAAACAGTGTTTCTGAGCATAACTTGGAGCAAAAGTGCAACTTTTGAAGAATGAAAAGAAAACTCATATTTTGAATGAAAACAGTGTTTGGATGTGATAACAAGCTGTTTTATCATGTTTGTAATGTTACACATCCATTTTCTAACAAGTAGTAAGTCTTGCATTAAGGCGTTCAAAACAGCGTTTGCTGGCGCTGTAAGCGCTCTAAAACAGTGTTTCTGAGCATAACTTGGAGCAAAAGTGCAACTTTTGAAGAATGAACTGAAAACTCATATTTTGTTCTAAAACAGTGTTTGGATGTGATAACAAGCTGTTTTATCATGTTTGTAATGTTACACATGCATTTCCAAACAAGTAGTAAGTCTTAGTATTAAGGCGTTCAAAACAGCGTTTGCTGGCTCTGTAAGCGCTCTAAACAGTGTTTCTGAGCATAACTTGTGGCAAAAGTGCAACTTTTGAAGAATGAACTGAAAACTCATATTTTGTTCTAAAACAGTGTTTGGATCTGATAACAAGCTGTTTTATCATGTTTGTAATGTTACACATGCATTTCCTAACAAGTAGGTAAGGCTTGCATTAAGGCGTTCAAAACAGCGTTTGCTGGCGCTGTAAGCGCTCTAAACAGTGTTTCTGAGCATAACTTGGAGCAAAAGTGCAACTTTTGAAGAATGAACTGAAAACTCATATTTTGTTCTAAAACAGTGTTTGGATGTGATAACAAGCTGTTTTATCATGTTTGTAATGTTACACATCCATTTTCTAACAAGTAGTAAGTCTTGCATTAAGGCGTTCAAAACAGCGTTTTGCTTGCACTGTAAGCGCTCTAAACAGTGTTTCTGAGCATAACTTGGAGCAAAAAGTGCAACTTTTGAAGAATGAACTGAAAACTCATATTTTGTTCTAAAACAGTGTTTGGATGTGATAACAAGCTGTTTTATCATGTTTGTAATGTTACACATGCATTTCCTAACAAGTAGGTAAGGCTTGCATTAAGGCGTTCAAAACAGCGTTTGCTGGCGTTGTAAGAGCTCTAAACAGTGTTTCTGAGCATAACTTGTGGCAAAAGTGCAACTTTTGAAGAATGAAAAGAAAACTCATATTTTGAATGAAAACAGTGTTTGGATGTGATAACAAGCTGTTTTATCATGTTTGTAATGTTACACATCCATTTTCTAACAAGTAGTAAGTCTTGCATTAAGGCGTTCAAAACAGCGTTTGCTGGCGCTGTAAGCGCTCTAAACAGTGTTTCTGAGCATAACTTGGAGCAAAAGTGCAACTTTTGAAGAATGAACTGAAAACTCATATTTTGTTCTAAAACAGTGTTTGGATGTGATAACAAGCTGTTTTATCATGTTTGTAATGTTACACATGCATTTCCAAACAAGTAGTAAGTCTTGTATTAAGGCGTTCAAAACAGCGTTTGCTGGCTCTGTAAGCGCTCTAAACAGTGTTTCTGAGCATAACTTGTGGCAAAAGTGCAACTTTTGAAGAATGAACTGAAAACTCATATTTTGTTCTAAAACAGTGTTTGGATGTGATAACAAGCTGTTTTATCATGTTTGTAATGTTACACATGCATTTCCTAACAAGTAGGTAAGGCTTGCATTAAGGCGTTCAAAACAGCGTTTGCTGGCGCTGTAAGCGCTCTAAACAGTGTTTCTGAGCATAACTTGGAGCAAAAGTGCAACTTTTGAAGAATGAACTGAAAACTCATATTTTGTTCTAAAACAGTGTTTGGATGTGATAACAAGCTGTTTTAATCATGTTTGTAATGTTACACATCCATTTTCTAACAAGTAGTAAGTCTTGCATTAAGGCGTTCAAAACAGCGTTTGCTTGCACTGTAAGCCGCTCTAAACAGTGTTTCTGAGCATAACTTGGAGCAAAAGTGCAACTTTTGAAGAATGAACTGAAAACTCATATTTTGTTCTAAAACAGTGTTTGGATGTGATAACAAGCTGTTTTATCATGTTTGTAATGTTACACATGCATTTCCAAACAAGTAGTAAGTCTTGTATTAAGGCGTTCAAAACAGCGTTTGCTGGCTCTGTAAGCGCTCTAAACAGTGTTTCTGAGCATAACTTGGAGCAAAAGTGCAACTTTTGAAGAATGAAAAGAAAACTCATATTTTTGAATGAAAACAGTGTTTGGATGTGATAACAAGCTGTTTTATCATGTTTGTAATGTTACACCATCCATTTTCTAACAAGTAGTAAGTCTTGCATTAAGGCGTTCAAAACAGCGTTTGCTGGCACTGTAAGCGCTCTAAACAGTGTTTCTGAGCATAACTTGGAGCAAAAGTGCAACTTTTGAAGAATGAACTGAAAACTCATATTTTGTTCTAAAACAGTGTTTGGATGTGATAACAAGCTGTTTTATCATGTTTGTAATGTTACACATGCATTTCCTAACAAGTAGGTAAGGCTTGCATTAAGGCGTTCAAAACAGCGTTTGCTGGCGCTGTAAGCGCTCTAAACAGTGTTTCTGAGCATAACTTGGAGCAAAAGTGCAACTTTTGAAGAATGAACTGAAAACTCATATTTTGTTCTAAAACAGTGTTTGGATGTGATAACAAGCTGTTTTATCATGTTTGTAATGTTACACATGCATTTCCTAACAAGTAGGTAAGGCTTGCATTAAGGCGTTCAAAACAGCGTTTGCTGGCGCTGTAAGCGCTCTAAACAGTGTTTCTGAGCATAACTTGGAGCAAAAGTGCAACTTTTGAAGAATGAACTGAAAACTCATATTTTGTTCTAAAACAGTGTTTGGATGTGATAACAAGCTGTTTTATCATGTTTGTAATGTTACACATGCATTTCCTAACAAGTAGGTAAGGCTTGCATTAAGGCGTTCAAAACAGCGTTTGCTGGCGCTGTAAGCGCTCTAAACAGTGTTTCTGAGCATAACTTGGAGCAAAAGTGCAACTTTTGAAGAATGAAAAGAAAACTCATATTTTGAATGAAAACAGTGTTTGGATGTGATAACAAGCTGTTTTATCATGTTTGTAATGTTACACATCCATTTTCTAACAAGTAGTAAGTCTTGCATTAAGGCGTTCAAAACAGCGTTTGCTGGCGCTGTAAGCGCTCTAAACAGTGTTTCTGAGCATAACTTGGAGCAAAAGTGCAACTTTTGAAGAATGAACTGAAAACTCATATTTTGTTCTAAAACAGTGTTTGGATGTGATAACAAGCTGTTTTATCATGTTTGTAATGTTACACATGCATTTCCAAACAAGTAGTAAGTCTTGTATTAAGGCGTTCAAAACAGCGTTTGCTGGCTCTGTAAGCGCTCTAAAACAGTGTTTCTGAGCATAACTTGTGGCAAAAGGTGCAACTTTTGAAGAATGAACTGAAAACTCATATTTTGTTCTAAAACAGTGTTTGGATGTGATAACAAGCTGTTTTATCATGGTTTGTAATGTTACACATGCATTTCCTAACAAGTAGGTAAGGCTTGCATTAAGGCGTTCAAAAACAGCGTTTGCTGGCGCTGTAAGCGCTCTAAAACAGTGTTTCTGAGCATAACTTGGAGCAAAAGTGCAACTTTTGAAGAATGAACTGAAAACTCATATTTTTGTTCTAAAACAGTGTTTGGATGTGATAACAAGCTGTTTTATCATGTTTGTAATGTTACACATCCATTTTCTAACAAGTAGTAAGTCTTGCATTAAGGCGTTCAAAACAGCGTTTGCTTGCACTGTAAGCGCTCTAAACAGTGTTTCTGAGCATAACTTGGAGCAAAAGTGCAACTTTTGAAGAATGAACTGAAAACTCATATTTTGTTCTAAAACAGTGTTTGGATGTGATAACAAGCTGTTTTATCATGTTTGTAATGTTACACATGCATTTCCTAACAAGTAGGTAAGGCTTGCATTAAGGCGTTCAAAACAGCGTTTGCTGGCGTTGTAAGAGCTCTAAACAGTGTTTCTGAGCATAACTTGTGGCAAAAGTGCAACTTTTGAAGAATGAAAAGAAAACTCATATTTTGAATGAAAACAGTGTTTGGATGTGATAACAAGCTGTTTTATCATGTTTGTAATGTTACACATCCATTTTCTAACAAGTAGTAAGTCTTGCATTAAGGCGTTCAAAACAGCGTTTGCTGGCGCTGTAAGCGCTCTAAACAGTGTTTCTGAGCATAACTTGGAGCAAAAGTGCAACTTTTGAAGAATGAACTGAAAACTCATATTTTGTTCTAAAACAGTGTTTGGATGTGATAACAAGCTGTTTTATCATGTTTGTAATGTTACACATGCATTTCCAAACAAGTAGTAAGTCTTGTATTAAGGCGTTCAAAAACAGCGTTTGCTGGCTCTGTAAGCGCTCTAAACAGTGTTTCTGAGCATAACTTGGAGCAAAAGTGCAACTTTTGAAGAATGAAAAGAAAACTCATATTTTGAATGAAAACAGTGTTTGGATGTGATAACAAGCTGTTTTATCATGTTTGTAATGTTACACATCCATTTTCCTAACAAGTAGTAAGTCTTGCATTAAGGCGTTCAAAACAGCGTTTGCTGGCACTGTAAGCGCTCTAAACAGTGTTTCTGAGCATAACTTGGAGCAAAAGTGCAACTTTTGAAGAATGAACTGAAAACTCATATTTTGTTCTAAAACAGTGTTTGGATGTGATAACAAGCTGTTTTATCATGTTTGTAATGTTACACATGCATTTCCTAACAAGTAGGTAAGGCTTGCATTAAGGCGTTCAAAACAGCGTTTGCTGGCAGCTGTAAGCGCTCTAAAACAGTGTTTCTGAGCATAACCTTGAGCAAAAGTGCAACTTTTGAAGAATGAACTGAAAACTCATATTTTGTTCTAAAACAGTGTTTGGATGTGATAACAAGCTGTTTTATCATGTTTGTAATGTTACACATGCATTTCCTAACAAGTAGGTAAGGCTTGCATTAAGGCGTTCAAAACAGCGTTTGCTGGCGCTGTAAGCGCTCTAAAACAGTGTTTCTGAGCATAACTTGGAGCAAAAGTGCAACTTTTGAAGAATGAACTGAAAACTCATATTTTGTTCTAAAACAGTGTTTGGATGTGATAACAAGCTGTTTTATCATGTTTGTAATGTTACACATGCATTTCCTAACAAGTAGGTAAGGCTTGCATTAAGGCGTTCAAAACAGCGTTTGCTGGCGCTGTAAGCGCTCTAAACAGTGTTTCTGAGCATAACTTGGAGCAAAAGGTGCACTTTTGAAGAATGAAAAGAAAACTCATATTTTGAATGAAAACAGTGTTTGGATGTGATAACCAAGCTGTTTTATCATGTTTGTAATGTTACACATCCATTTTCTAACAAGTAGTAGTCTTGCATTAAGGCGTTCAAAACAGCGTTTGCTGGCGCTGTAAGCGCTCTAAACAGTGTTTCTGAGCATAACTTGGAGCAAAAGTGCAACTTTTGAAGAATGAACTGAAAACTCATATTTTGTTCTAAAACAGTGTTTGGATGTGATAACAAGCTGTTTTATCATGTTTGTAATGTTACACATGCATTTCCAAACAAGTAGTAAGTCTTGTATTAAGGCGTTCAAAACAGCGTTTGCTGGCTCTGTAAGCGCTCTAAACAGTGTTTCTGAGCATAACTTGTGGCAAAAGTGCAACTTTTGAAGAATGAACTGAAAACTCATATTTTGTTCTAAAACAGTGTTTGGATGTGATAACAAGCTGTTTTATCATGTTTGTAATGTTACACATGCATTTCCTAACAAGTAGGTAAGGCTTGCATTAAGGCGTTCAAAACAGCGTTTGCTGGCGCTGTAAGCGCTCTAAACAGTGTTTCTGAGCATAACTTGGAGCAAAAGTGCAACTTTTGAAGAATGAACTGAAAACTCATATTTTGTTCTAAAACAGTGTTTGGATGTGATAACAAGCTGTTTTATCATGTTTGTAATGTTACACATCCATTTTCTAACAAGTAGTAAGTCTTGCATTAAGGCGGTTCAAAACAGCGTTTGCTTGCACTGTAAGCGCTCTAAAACAGTGTTTCTGAGCATAACTTGGAGCAAAAGTGGCAACTTTTGAAGAATGAACTGAAAACTCATATTTTGTTCTAAAACAGTGTTTGGATGTGATAACAAGCTGTTTTATCATGTTTGTAATGTTACACATGCATTTCCTAACAAGTAGGTAAGGCTTGCATTAAGGCGTTCAAAACAGCGTTTGCTGGCGTTGTAAGAGCTCTAAAACAGTGTTTCTGAGCATAACTTGTGGCAAAAGTGCAACTTTTGAAGAATGAAAAGAAAACTCATATTTTGAATGAAAACAGTGTTTGGATGTGATAACAAGCTGTTTTATCATGTTTGTAATGTTACACATCCATTTTCTAACAAGTAGTAAGTCTTGCATTAAGGCGTTCAAAACAGCGTTTGCTGGCGCTGTAAGCGCTCTAAACAGTGTTTCTGAGGCATAACTTGGAGGCAAAAGTGCAACTTTTGAAGAATGAACTGAAAACTCATATTTTGTTCTAAAACAGTGTTTGGATGTGATAACAAGCTGTTTTATCATGTTTGTAATGTTACACATGCATTTCCTAACAAGTAGGTAAGGCTTGCATTAAGGCGTTCAAAACAGCGTTTGCTGGCGCTGTAAGCGCTCTAAACAGTGTTTCTGAGCATAACTTGGAGCAAAAGTGCAACTTTTGAAGAATGAAAAGAAAACTCATATTTGAATGAAAACAGTGTTTGGATGTGATAACAAGCTGTTTTATCATGTTTGTAATGTTACACATCCATTTTCCTAACAAGTAGTAAGTCTTGCATTAAGGCGTTCAAAACAGCGTTTGCTTGCACTGTAAGCGCTCTAAACAGTGTTTCTGAGCATAACTTGGAGCAAAAGTGCAACTTTTGAAGAATGAACTGAAAACTCATATTTTGTTCTAAAACAGTGTTTGGATGTGATAACAAGCTGTTTTATCATGTTTGTAATGTTACACATGCATTTCCTAACAGTAGGTAAGGCTTGCATTAAGGCGGTTCAAAACAGCGTTTGCTGGCGTTGTAAGAGCTCTAAACAGTGTTTCTGAGCATAACTTGTGGCAAAAGTGCAACTTTTGAAGAATGAAAAGAAAACTCATATTTTGAATGAAAACAGTGTTTGGATGTGATAACAAGCTGTTTTATCATGTTTGTAATGTTACACATCCATTTTCTAAACAAGTAGTAAGTCTTGCATTAAGGCGTTCAAAACAAGCGTTTGCTGGCGCTGTAAGCGCTCTAAAACAGTGTTTCTGAGCATAAACTTGGAGCAAAAGTGCAACTTTTGAAGAATGAACTGAAAACTCATATTTTGTCTAAAACAGTGTTTGGATGTGATAACAAGCTGTTTTATCATGTTTGTAATGTTACACATGCATTTCCTAACAAGTAGGTAAGGCTTGCATTAAGGCGTTCAAAACAGCGTTTGCTGGCGCTGTAAGCGCTCTAAACAGTGTTTCTGAGCATAACTTGGAGCAAAAGTGCAACTTTTGAAGAATGAACTGAAAACTCATATTTTGTTCTAAAACAGTGTTTGGATGTGATAACAAGCTGTTTTATCATGTTTGTAATGTTACACATCCATTTTCTAACAAGTAGTAAGTCTTGCATTAAGGCGTTCAAAACAGCGTTTGCTGGCGCTGTAAGCGCTCTAAACAGTGTTTCTGAGCATAACTTGGAGCAAAAGTGCAACTTTTGAAGAATGAACTGAAAACTCATATTTTGTTCTAAAAACAGTGTTTGGATGTGATAACAAGCTGTTTTATCATGTTTGTAATGTTACACATGCATTTCCAAACAAGTAGTAAGTCTTGTATTAAGGCGTTCAAAACAGCGTTTGCTGGCTCTGTAAGCCGCTCCTTAAACAGTGTTTCTGAGCATAACTTGTGGCAAAAGTGCAACTTTTGAAGAATGAACTGAAAACTCATATTTTGTTCTAAAACAGTGTTTGGATGTGATAACAAGCTGTTTTTATCATGTTTGTAATGTTACACATGCATTTCCTAACAAGTAGGTAAGGCTTGCATTAAGGCGTTCAAAACAGCGTTTGCTGGCGCTGTAAGCGCTCTAAACAGTGTTTCTGAGCATAACTTGGAGCAAAAGTGCAACTTTTGAAGAATGAACTGAAAACTCATATTTTTGTTCTAAAACAGTGGTTTGGATGTGATAACAAGCTGTTTTATCATGTTTGTAATGTTACACATCCATTTTCTAACAAGTAGTAAGTCTTGCATTAAGGCGTTCAAAACAGCGTTTGCTTGCACTGTAAGCGCTCTAAACAGTGTTTCTGAGCATAACTTGGAGCAAAAGGTGCAACTTTTGAAGATGAACTGAAAACTCATATTTTGTTCTAAAAACAGTGTTTGGATGTGATAACAAGCTGTTTTATCATGTTTGTAATGTTACACATGCATTTCCTAACAAGTAGGTAAGGCTTGCATTAAGGCGTTCAAAACAGCGTTTGCTGGCGTTGTAAGAGCTCTAAACAGTGTTTCTGAGCATAAACTTGTGGCAAAAGTGCAACTTTTGAAGAATGAAAAGAAAACTCATATTTTGAATGAAAACAGTGTTTGGATGTGATAACAAGCTGTTTTATCATGTTTGTAATGTTACACATCCATTTTCTAACAAGTAGTAAGTCTTGCATTAAGGCGTTCAAAACAGCGTTTGCTGGCGCTGTAAGCGCTCTAAACAGTGTTTCTGAGCATAACTTGGAGCAAAAGTGCAACTTTTGAAGAATGAACTGAAAACTCATATTTTGTTCTAAAACAGTGTTTGGATGTGATAACAAGCTGTTTTATCATGTTTGTAATGTTACACATGCATTTCCAAACAAGTAGTAAGTCTTGTATTAAGGCGTTCAAAACAGCGTTTGCTGGCTCTGTAAGCGCTCTAAACAGTGTTTCTGAGCATAACTTGGAGCAAAAGTGCAACTTTTGAAGAATGAAAAGAAAACTCATATTTTGAATGAAAAACAGTGTTTGGATGTGATAACAAGCTGTTTTATCATGTTTGTAATGTTACACATCCATTTTCTAACAAGTAGTAAGTCTTGCATTAAGGCGTTCAAAACAGCGTTTGCTGGCACTGTAAGCGCTCTAAACAGTGTTTCTGAGCATAACTTGGAGCAAAAGTG
>NW_027507381.1:0-27500 GCF_052324685.1 Brachyhypopomus gauderio
TGGCTAACGTGTGTGTGTGTGTGTGTGTGTGCTGTCCTGTGTGGATTGTCACTGTCTCTTTGAATGAAGCTTTGGCATTACTTGCTGCTTTTTCGTAGGCCCTTGACCCATGCCTGGGGCTCGCCTACAGCTTCAGCCCTTCAGAGAGCCACAGCAGGCAGGGCTTGTCTCCGATGAGACTCTCTGGTGCCTGGTTTGAGGTCCCTTACCCCCAGCATAGAGAGTAAGGCACCCTGACACAGGACACACACTTCAGTCCTCAAATACGTGCGTGTATTATAGTGTATCTTCCTAACCCACTGTCTAATTTTGAGTCTTGTTTATATATGTTTCCTCTCATATGTGAAGTAACTTTTATAGCTTTTATAGTGCATATAGATGTTTTGGTGGGCTTTGGTGTGGTCGCTATAGTCACACACCCCGGCTAAAGGCAAACTCCAGCCTGCGATTGCGGTCTCTGCCTGGTTGTTTGTCTCCTGCGTGCGGGGACTGGCATGGCCTGGTGGGTGTGAAGACTCAAGAGGTCTTCAGGACTCAGAGGTCACAGGAAGAGACACACATCGCGCACTGCTAGTGTGGAGGACAGTTTAATTAGGATGGTTCTGTTGAAGACGTAATGGGACATAAGACCAGGACGTCCTGCGAGGTGCAAGGCTGCGTTTGATTGCTTTTTTGCTGGTTGGGTAAGACGAAAGCGAAGTTGCGTGGTGGTTAAGGCGCATTAGAAGCAGTTCAGAGCTTCATCGTGCGGGGTATGGTGCGTGCTAGCCGGCCACCGTCTTACAGTGAACATGTATCATAGCCAGAGACTGTAAGCTACGGAAATGAAAACGGTGAGACCCCCCATGGCAAACAAATCTGCGAGCAGGACCAACACGCTTTTGAAGTGCATTGGAAGAAAGACAAAGAGAGCAGATGACAAAGGAAACCGGGGATGAGGTAAAGAGGCGGCAGTGCCACTGCGCCATGGGACCGTGTGAAAAACACTAGAGTCTGTGTGAAAACGCCAGGGATCGTGTGAATATGCCAGCAACCTCCATCCCTTACACAGATCCAACATCAGGTCACTGTACAAAGCCATGAAGTGAAGTGTGTGTGTGTGTGTGTCGTGCGCGTGTGTGAGCATTGGAGAGTTAATGAGATTCTGTTTGGCCTGAGCTCCTTTCATGGCCTTTCAAAGGGGGGCACATGCTCAAACTGGATAGCTGTTTCCTTTTCTCCTACCCCCCCCCCCCATTCTTCTCTTTCTCTCTGTCTCTCACTCATCCTTCTACTTTCCCTCCATCCCTCAAGGTGGGTGAAGGTTTCCTTTTTTGGTTTTCTCTGTTTCTCCATCATGTCCTGATCACCCCTCTGTTGTGGAGTCCACCCCCACCCCCACCCCCCCCCGCGCGTCCCTCGTGTGGTGCGTGACATGTTTGCGTGTGGACGCCGTGATCAACAGGCGTGGGGGCCACCGTGACACGCTCTATTGTCTGGGGACGACAAAGGCACGTTTGGCTGGGGGCAGCCACACAAGCTGCAGAGACAGAGACACACTCCAACTGCCACTCTCCAATTCTCCACCCCCACCCCCAACCACACACACACACACACACACAGCTGGGCACTTGAACCCCCCCTGTGCAAAATGAGAGCACTGATAGAGCTGTATAAGAGAAAGAAAGACAGAGGGCAGCTACCTGCAGAGTGTTAAAACCGCAGGTGCAGCGCGTCCTCGTGTGTGTGTGTGTGTGTGTGTGTGTGTGTGTGTGTGTGTGTGTGTGTGAGACAGAAACACCATACAACCTGATGTATATGGATGTTCTCACAGAGCATCATAAAGACAGCTGCACTACAGAGATTGTGTGTGTATGAGACAGAAGGGAAAAGAAAGGAAAAAGCAGTGTTTTCATCTGTGTGGTGTTCAGGACTGGTGTTTCCTCTGTGCTGGGTGTTCAGTACTGGTGTTTCATCTGTGTGGTGTTCAGGACTGGTGTTTCATCTGTGTGGTGTTCAGGACTGGTGTTTCATCTGTGTGGTTTTCAGGACTGGTGTTTCCTCTGTGTGGTGTTCAGGACTGGTGTTTCCTCTGTGGTGTTCAGGACTGGTGTTTCATCTGTGTGGTGTTCAGGACTGTTGTTTCATCTGTGTCGTTTTCAGGACTGGCGTTTCCTCTGTGTGGTGTTCAGGACTGGTGTTTCCTCTGTGTGGTGTTCAGGACTGGTGTTTCCTCTGTGTTGTGTTCAGTACTGGTGTTTCCTCTGTGTGGTGTTCAGTACTGGTGTTTCATCTGTGTGGGTGTTCAGGACTGGTGTTTCATCTGTGTGGTGTTCAGGACTGGTGTTTCCTCTGTGTGGTGTTCAGTACTGGTGTTTCATCTGTGTGGTGTTCAGGACTGGGTGTTTCATCTGTGTGGTGTTCAAGACTGGTGTTTCCTCTGTGTGGTGTTCAGGACTGGTGTTTCCTCTGTGTTGTGTTCAGTACTGGTGTTTCCTCTGTGTGGTGGTTCAGGACTGGTGTTTCCTCTGTGTGGTGTTCAGGACTGGTGTTTCCTCTGTGTGGTGTTCAGGACTGGTGTTTCATCTGTGTGGTGTTCAGGACTGGTGTTTCATCTGTGTGGTTTTCAGGACTGGCGTTTCTCTGTGTGGTGTTCAGGACTGGTGTTTCCTCTGTGGTGTTCAGGACTGGTGTGTGGTGTTTCATCTGTGTGGTGTTCAGGACTGGTGTTTTCATCTGTGTGGTTTTCAGGACTGGCGTTTCCTCTGTGTGGTGTTCAGGACTGGTGTTTCCTCTGTGCTGGTGTTCAGGACTGGTGTTTCCTCTGTGTTGTGTTCAGTACTGGTGTTTCCTCTGTGTGGTGTTCAGTACTAGGTGTTTCATCTGTGTGGTGTTCAGGACTGGTGTTTCATCTGTGTGGTGTTCAGGACTGGTGTTTCCCTCTGTGTGGTGTTCAGTACTGGTGTTTCATCTGTGTGGTGTTCAGGACTGGTGTTTCATCTGTGTGGTGTTCAAGACTGGTGTTTCCTCTGTGTGGTGTTCAGGACTGGTGTTTCCTCTGTGTTGTGTTCAGTACTTGGTGTTTCCTCTGTGTGGTGTTCAGGACTGGTGTTTCCTCTGTGTGGTGTTCAGGGACTGGTGTTTTCCTCTGTGTGGTGTTCAGGACTGGTGTTTCATCTGTGTGGTGTTCAGTACTGGTGTTTTCCTCTGTGTGGTGTTCAGGACTGGTGTTTCCTCTGTGGTGTTCAGGACTGGTGTTCCCCTCTGTGGTGTTCAGGACTGGTGTTTCTTCTGTGGTGTTCAGGACTGGTGTTTCCTCTGTGTGGTGTGTTCAGGACTGGTATTTTCTCTGTGTGGTGTTTAGGGCTGGTGTTTCCTCTGTGTGGTGTTCAGGGACTGGTGTTTAATCTGTATGGTGTTCAGGACTGATGTTCTCCTCTGTGTGGTGTTCAGGACTGGTGTTTCCTCTGTGTGGTGTTCAGGACTGGTGTTTCCTCTGTGTGGTGTTCAGGACTGGTTGTTTCCTCTGTGTGGTGTTCAGGACTGGTGTTCCCCTCTGTGTGGTGTTCAGGACTGGTGTTTAATCTGTATGGTGTTCAGGACTGATGTTTCCTCTGTGTGGTGTTCAGGACTGGTGTTTCCTCTGTGTGGTGTTCAGGACTGGTATTTTCTCTGTGTGGTGTTTAGGGCTGGTGTATTCCATCTGCTGTGTGGTGTTCAGGACTGATGTTTCCCTCTGTGTGGTGGTTCAGGGACTGGTGTGTTCCTCTGTGTGGTGTTCAGGACTGGTGTTTCATCTGTGGTGTTCAGTGATTCTCCAGTGAAGGAACAAGAGCTCCATGCAGAGACACTGCACCACTCTCCACTGTGTGTGTGTCAGAGAGAGCTGGATGACGCCAGACCACGCCAACTGAATTCTGTTTGTCCTTCTCTCTCTCTCTCTCTCTCTCTCTCTCTCTCCTCTCTCTCTCTCTCTCTCTCTCTTCCTTCCTCTCTTCTTTCTTTCTTTTTTGTTGTTCCCTCTCCAGCATGTTTTTAAACATTCTTGTGGCTTCAAGATTCAACTGATCTTTGTCTGACAAGAAAAGAATACAGAAAGAACTTTCACTCCCCTCTCTCTCTCTACATCTCCCTCCCTTCAATCTGTCTCCCTCCCTCTGTCTCTCTCTCCTCTCTCTCTCCCCCTCTCTATTCCTCCCTCTCTCTCTCTCTCTCCCTCTCTCTCTCTCTCTCTAGAGGAACTCTAGACCCATTGCCATATATCCTGCTGCTGCCAGTGAGGAAGTGATGTCATGACCCCATTCACTTCCTGAATGAACCTGTTTAATGATCATTCTTGTTTTTTTTACCCTGGGGCAAATTCAGACTTCTGTGCTCACAAATGACTTTCACTCTTTCCTCTTCTCTTTTTTACACTTCTCCTCATTCTCAATCCTTCCATCCTTCTCTCATTCTCTTTCTCTCTGTGACTTATTCATCTATGAAGTGTTCCTTAATGTCTTCCTTCCTCTAACTCATGGTGTCTCTCTCTTTCTATCCATTTCCTTCTAATCTCTCTCTCTCTCTCTCTTTCTCTCTTTCTCCATTGCTTTTCTGACCACTGGATTTCAGTTCATTCTACCCCCCATGTCTGCTATCATCAGCAGAACACCACATGGCAGACGAGGAGATGGAGATTCATGGAGGTGGGGGAAGAAGAGTTGGAAGGGGACCTGGCGTGGATGTACAAAATATTAAAATAATATGAAATAATAATTATATATAATATAACATATATATATATCATATATATATATATTTATATATATATATATATATATATATAAAATATAAGATGAATAATATTCGAATGTTGCAGTTCATGTGTGTGTTTGTGTGAGAGATAATAAGGCTTCAGATATATATATATATATACGTGTGGGTGTGTGTGTGTGTGTGTGTGTGTGTGTGTGTGTGTGTGTGTGTGTGTATGTGAGAACTTCCGCAGAACGAGTGACGGAGGTGGGATGAGATACTCGGCAGGAAGTATCACCTGATGTCTTTGTTGCTAAGCTTCGATTCCCATCTAGCAACTGTCACCAAGGAAACTGGCCCTAGGAGTGTGACCCTGTTGCTAGGCAACATGAACATTTAGTGACAGTCTGAAAGTTATGTGACCGCAGAGTAGTTGGGTCGGTCAGGTGTGTTTGACGACGTCTGACAGCAGCCTATTGTGGAGATGCGTGCTTGAACCCTATTCAGTAACGCCGTTGAGCCCCCCTACCACACCTAACTGTCTAGAATACAGCAGCGTGTCTGTCGTGCTGAAGATCTGGAGATGGTGGCCGACATGGTGACTGTTCGGCATTCGCGTTGTTGTCCTAGTCCCTCCACCGTTACCTTCTCAGTTGTGGTGCTTGAGGACTGGGCTTGGCTCCGCCCTTCGGCCCCCGTTCTGTCCAATAGTAACAGGCTGAGCAGTCTCTCGTCCCCACATGGCTGGATGCATTTCCTGACACCTCTGATGTAGATGTTCAGATCTCACAGAGACGCGTCCTGCTTGCTCTAATCCATGCCAAACTGACTCTCGTAAGGTTCTGCTGGGCGCTGAAATGCCCTGAAGTGCTGAAGACTACGGCTGAGTCCCAAATCACTCCCTACTCCCTACTTACAATAAATGGAACAGTGCCTCCTACACCCTTGGTAGTGAATTATATCTCGCCTCCTGAGAAGCTTTTTGGGATTACAGCGTAAGAGAGTGCGGGGAATGAATGAGCTGACCTGACACTCGTAGTGTGACAAGAGGTCTATATATTCACTCTCAGTGCAAAAGGTTCTATCTGGATTCTTACTGTGCCTGTTTACTCTTAAGGATTTGTTGTATATCATGCAGAGACGATGTACGCCTGACTTTAGCAAACATGCAGAGAAAAGAAACAACCACTGACACCCTGAAGGCTCTGCAGCCGATAGACAGACCAGCACGCAGGCCACATGGCCCTGTGATTGGTTGTTGAAAAAAGAGGTGTGGACATGCAATCATACATCATACTTTGCATGTAGCCTAGTTACACACTTTATACATGTATACATTTATATATTTAGATTAAACATTTGTATTTACTTGTTTTTTGAACAAAATGCCTAGTAATTGCACTTGAATGGTCTTGTGCTTTATAGAATTGTGTCATATAATGTCTCAGAACAGGTTTAAGCACTGACTCTTGTCTCTAGCAGTGTCTGCTGGTTAAGAGTAGTTTTGGACTGAGAGTTCTCCTCTGAGTAGATGACTACAGCACTTTAGTAAGTCACTGTGGATAAGCGTGTGTCTTAAATGCCTATGAACATAAATGTCACTCTTGGATGACTGTGAGGGTACTGTTCTCAAACACCAGAGACCGTTTTTACTTTCGCAAACCTTGAGCAGCACGACGGCTTCCTCCGTGCGTTCTGACGTTGGTTTGTAAACACCGGCTGTGACACCACTACTTCTCCAGAGCAGGCGAATCATAGACATCAATGTGAAATTCTGATAGCAAAATCGAAGATCCTTGAGAAGGTGTTTGGCTGGAAGTGTGTGGACAGCTTTCGTGTGAGCTGCTCTGTGGAGCTCCTGCTTCTGCTCAGCTGCTCAGGAGATGCTGGTGAACGTTCTATTTTTAATTACAGTGGTTTTTTCCCTTGGTACTGAGCATGATGGGAAGTCTAGTGTGTCAACACACAAGCACACAGAGTCACTGGCCCTGACACCCTCTAGTTCCAATCGCCTCATTAATTCACACAAAGGGTCATGACGGGGGTGAAAACCACACACACACACACACACACACACACGTGTAACTGAGTCTGATCGGTGTTAAAGAAGCACCACCCAGCTCTGCATTAACACATGTCTGGCAAACAGTGAACAGCCTCTCTTCTGACGAAGAGGTGTGAATTGAACAATCTGTTATTGCTCTGATCTGTTATTAGGCTGATTGCCTATTACATATAAATATGTGTGTGTGTGTGTGTGTGTGTGTGTGTGTGTGTGTGTGTGTGTGTGTGTGTGTGGTGTGTGTGTGTGTGTGTGTGTTGTGTGTGTGTGTGTGTGTAGTGTGTGTGTGATATATGCACATAAACCATCGTGCAAGTTTTCATTGCTTAAGAACTGGCACTCAGGCCCTTTGCTCTCACAAAGACATGCGTTACCATGACAGCGAAGCCTCGTCTCCTGCTAAAATCCGAGTGGAAACTTCAACCATGTTCCATTTCTGCAGAAATCGAACAACCTGACAGTGATGACACAGGAAGTCCCGACATGGCCGCTCATTTTCGGTCGCCGCTGGCTTCCCACGTGTCAGACAGAGTGTGTGAGTTTCTGTCTGCATGCGGGTCTCTGTGTGACTGTCACTGATTGAACTGCTTTTGAAAGTGTCAGTGTGGCAGTTCCCTCTCCGATGTCTGTATGGACCACGCTTCAACGAATACGCTGGTGTGGTAACTATGTCTCAGGCCGTCACGGTTCGTGATCCTGTCCCTGTCAGAAATAAACCTTTTTAAATTAACACTTATGTATTTCCCCCATCACAGCTGTCTGCAGGACCTGGTGTTCAACTCCATAACCTGAGATTCATGTGACAGAGGACTGGTTGGCCATGAGATCAATATCATAACTCCAACTTCGGAACTCTTCAATTAGGGGGATTGAGTCCTCATTAGGGCAAGGAACCATCATAGTAGTCCAAAAACACTTCAGTTAGGGAGTTAAGCCCTCATTACGGTGAGGAACCATCACAGTAAATCCACACTGTGCTGTTTAAGAACCCTTTTAGCACCCACGGAAACGCTATCCCACATGCCAGAGAATGAACACATGACCGGCTGGGCCATACGTCATTCGGTAATCAGTGATTATGGGACTGGTGTCTGCCTCTGGTTTAGATCTTTGTACCCAAATGATACCTGAACTGTGCCCAGCCTCGTGAGATCCTGTTTGGTTTGTAGACCCTTTGAAGGGGGTGTACTTTCGCGAGCGTCGCGCGCTGTCACTGCAGCTTTGCAGTGTTGTCCGAAACGATACGTTAACAAATACGAGCCTCTTGTAATTCCAGGACGAAACATGAGAGAACGTGAAGACGTTAAGATTGGGCGTTTTGAAAATAAACAACCATTAAATAATGTGATAAAATAGCGAATTATTTCGATTCATTTCGAGTATATGTATAAATATTTAACTTTATTTAAGTTGATCGTACTGGGAAATATTGAAATGGACCTTTAAAGTGACGTACAAGTGCTTTAATTCCACCTTGTAAAGGTGTATGAACCCTGCAAACACGACTTTGTAGATCGCGCTGAAGCGCAGGGCGCGCTGCGCGCGCGAAGTTACAAAATTCGAGAGGGTGCACGACCTCGCCGAATCGACAGCGCGCGAGACCCTCGCACACGGGCGGAGCCACAGCGATTACGTCATTTTTCGCCGCGCGGACCCTCAAGTATAAACCAGGCTTAATAGGAGTCACAGTTTGAGAAAATGCAGAATAACATCTGAGCGTTGGACTTCTGTAGCCGTTTTCCTTGAAATAAACTGACCAAGATAAAAGATCATTCTTCACACCTGTTAAATCCAATTAGTAAAGGCCAAAGAGTTTTTAAGGCTTGTATCCACTAAGACATTAGTTTGTGTATACAAGGCGGAGCAGATACAACAGCCTCTAAACTGAAATGTGAAGGTAGTCACCAGGCTTACTAGTTTATCAGTTGCAACACCAGCACACCAACCTGAAAGGTGCCCAGGCCTATAACACGAGGAGCTTCGCTGAATTTGTGCCGATCTTCAGTGGGTGTGTGTCCGCAGTAATTTACAAATATGACACGCTGTATGTGGACAGGAACCTATACATGTCCAAGACTATGGGTGTAGAGGAATCTACATGAGCCCTGGTCCGTTTTTGTAGTGGTGGTGGTGGTTTCATTGAGGGTGTGGACAGGATTTTGTAGTCTAGAATGTCGTGCAGACTTTACTGTACAGTGGCAGATCAGAAGTTCATAGTTCAGCGGTCGTGTTCCTGAGGAAGGTGATGGGTTGGATGTGAATTTGAAATGGTCTGGTGTGGTTTCCATTAGACCGGTGGTGCTAGTGGACGGGGGAGGGTGGAAGTCCACATCAGTAGATGAACCAATGAGGAGAGGACATGACGGTTACAATCACGGGGGGGTGCGTACGTTGGGTTGGCAGGAGAAAGTAGTGGAGAAGTGTTTGAAAAAGAAAACGTCTCCTCTTACGCCTTTGGGTGCCAGAATAACGATGAAAAAAACAAAGGATCTTTATTTTTATAGAATGCTGTCATCAAAGATGCAATTTAGAGGTAAAAAATGGAAAAATATTTGTGGTTGCAAGCTCTTAAATGGATGGTGTTGTTGCTGTATTGGGCCTTTGTTAGCCCTACCACATGAAATAATATTTAGATCTATAAGTAGAAATGACATTTTTACATGCAGCTACGTGGTAGCACTGGTAGCTCTGGTGATTTACATTGTTCTAACACGCATTAAACAATGAGAGGGTTTGGACCACAGCAGACATGCCACATGCCGTTTTAACATCAGTATGCAGCTGGAGTCGTTTTCAACAGCCCGCGTACAGCTGTGTTTACGTCCATGCTCCTGGCTGGGCTGTACATCGGTCCATAATGTGCAAAAGTCCGATAAATCTCAGTATTCAAAGACCTGGACGTAACCACAAAGTACAAAATTTCGTCCGTGTATCTATCGATGTATAGCTTACATTTTTCTTTTGTGTTAGTCGCTGGGTTTTTCCACAAGGGTGTGTGACGATGTCGTTCAGTTTGAGACATGACCCGCCAACCCGACAGTGAGGACAGGTCAGGAAACCGTGTCGTGTTGTTAAGCGCTTAGCCTCATGGATCAGGCTTGTTTCTCCTGTGGATCCCACAGACGCTCAATTGGATAAGGAGCTAGGAAAACTGGAGGCTACATCTCTACTCTGTGACATGTTCTCCAAACCATTCCTGACCCATTCTTGACCCATTCCTGAATGGTTACTGCACTGTAACATGGAGTATCATCCTGCTAATAGGAATGCCAGTGTGCGAGGTTTCCCAGCAGAACACACCACAGAGTCACATCACCCACCAGTTCACCCCGCACAGTCACACCACAGAGTCACATCACCCACCAGTTCACCCCGCACAGTCACACCACAGAGTCACATCACCCACCAGTTCACCCCGCACAGTCACACCACAGAGTCACACCCACCCACCAGTTCACCCCACACAGTCACACCACAGAGTCACATCACCCACCAGTTCACGCCCGCACAGTCACACCACAGAGTCACATCACCCACCAGTTCACACCGCACAGTCACACCACAGAGTCACACCACCCACCCAGTTCACCCCGCACAGTCACACCACAGAGTCACACCACCCACCAGTTCACCCCGCACAGTCACACCACAGAGTCACATCACCCACCAGTTCACCCCGCACAGTCACACCACAGAGTCACACCACTCACCACCTCACACCGCACAGTCCCCACCACCACACACCACCGCACAGTCACACCGCCCACCGCGTCACACCACCCAGAGCCTCACACGGGTTTGCTCTTTTCCCATAGTGCGTTCCTTATGAAGGAAAATGAGATTCTCTCTGATGCTAATGCCCACTGTGTTAGCCTGTTACGAAGTAAGATAAGGAAGTAGTCAAAATACTGTACACCAGTACACAAGTTTTCAAGAGAAACAGGATATTTCAGACAAGAGTTCCGTCTGAAACCCCAACAGTCTGTGGAAGATCTGTGGAAACGTTGTCTTCTCCCCTGTTCATGTATATATATTACTCCAGCAACTCCCTGGAAAGACACGTACGTATACATACAGTATATATATATGAAGCGAGAGAGTGGGAGAGAAATAACAATTGCAGTGTAGTAATTTCTAAAGGGAGGTTTCTAAAGAAAAAAAGCATTTTGGAAAGAGGCCCTTCATTAGCTGCAGCGCATATTTAAAACATTCAACTAATGGTGTATATTCTGTTAACCCTTTGAAGTCCGTTGGGAACAAAGACTGCAGCACAGAACATCTGGCACACGGCAGCGTGTCTCCTAGTAACTGTTCCTTGGTTGCTGTGTTCTTCCTGCACTGCTCACTCCTTCATCATCACTCCTTCATCATCACTCCTTCTCGTGAGAGAGGGAGATATTTTCAATTTAATCAGGAGGACTCTCCAAAAATCTCTGTCTGTGCTCCCCCCTCTTCCTCCTCTCTCTGTGCCCCCCCTCCTCCCTCTTCCTCCTCTCTGTGCCCCCCGTACTGTACAGTGCTGTCCTGTGGGCTTGAGCTGATAGTCCTCTACACTGTGTTGCAGGATTGGTGTGCTGGGTGATGTAGTGTGCTCTGCACTACTACACGCCATGTTGTGGCCATTGTAATCTGACCTGCAGTCTCCCCGTCACCATTATTCACTAATGCAGACGCTCCTTGTGTCCGCCGACACTGGCTAACACACACAGCATCTCCCTTTGTATGAAAAACACATTCTGTGAGTCAGAGTCTCATTCAGCTTACCCAAACACACATCAGAATCAGCGCCAGAATGTCGCGCTCTCTCTCCCACACACACACACACACACACACACACACACACACACACACACACACACAAGCTGGAGCCTCATTGTTTTTTATGAAAGCAGACTGTAGTATCAGTGGCGGTTGAATGGAACACAATGGCAGTGGTCTTTGTGTGTGTGTGTGTGTGTGTGTGCTGAGCGCTCTGGAGTCAGACCCTGACACTCTACTCTGTCTCCACACCCACCAGCACTGGAGACTGGGCAGAGCCACGGGCCTCTCTCACACTTCTGTGTCTCTCTATCTGTCTGTCTGCATCTCTCTCTCTCTCTCTCTCTCTCTCTCTCTCTCTCTCTCCTCTCTTCTCTTTCGCACACACATACTCACTCACTTTGCTGTGGGGTAAAGGCGTCAATTCTGTTTGTGTTCCCACTAGATTGAATTGTGCATTGTGACAGAGACAGAGAAAATGGAAAATACAAATTGTATCTTATATCCCCCCCTCAAAAAATCACTTTTTTCTTTCACCCACCTACACACCATTTCTCTCTCCTCTCTCTCTCTCTCTCTTCTTTCTCTCTCTCTCTCTCTCTCCTCTCTCTCCTCTCTCTCTCCTCCTCTCTCTCTCTCACTCTCCTCTCTCTCTCTCTCTCTCTCTCTCTCTCTCTCTCTCTTTGCCGAGATGCCAGTAATTGGTTTGAGCATCATCTGACCAGTTTCTGAGGAAGTCTCAGTTCTTGCCGTCTGGTTACAGATGGAGTTATTGTGTGAGAGAGAGCGTGTTAAGTGGGATGTGTTGTGGGATACCATCCCTCTACCTGGAGAACTTTTAACATACCCCCCCCCCCTCCCCCAATATAGCATACCCCTGACTACATAACCTCCACCTTCAACAACCCCTCCACCCGCCCATCCCTCATTGCATTTTCCCTTTCAGCGTTCTATCCCTGACCTATGCCGACGACTGGCCAAGCTTCCTCCTGGGCTCTGGGTGAATAGATAAGTGTGTACACACACAACACACACAACACAGGAGAATGCTACAAAACAGCCCTGGAATGGGAAACACACTGGCTCAGTTCTCCTCTGTGCTCTTTATGAAACTCTTCCTTTTCTGTTATAACATCTGGTAAAACCAATTTGTATTGTCAAACATGCTGCCCACTCTCCACACGTACTCTGATCCTCCAGAATCTGATCCAAAACGTCACGGTGGAAGAGCTTCCGATTGCACAGAACCTCAGGGTGGAGGCCCTCAGAATCCACGGAGCTTCAGGATGAAGGTTCTCAGCACTCTGATCCCTGTTTCTCACAGCGTGATGCCAGTGCTGCGTCTTCTTATCACGTTTGCTGTTGTCCATATAATATAACGTCTTTATGATTACGTGGTACGTTGAGTCAGGTGTATCAGAGCAGGAACTCTGAAAAAGGAGGTGGTGATTACATGCTGCTAAAGCCAGTAGAGATGTTCTCCCTCTGGCAGACTCCGCTTGTTTCATTTTCCAAATAAATCCAGCACTCCTGCTTTCCTCACGCAGTGTCTCAGTTCACAGTTAATCCATAAACGTCAGCGGCTGCATTCCTCGCTCTCCTTCCAACGCGCTCATTTGTGATGGAGTTTAGAGAGCTGAGTGTCAGCGAAGGGCAGTTATTAATGTAATATGGATAATTGCTTCAGATTAATTCCTCGTGATTGTTTTTTTTGGGTTAGCGCGGGAAGCTTTAATAATGTTATCAATACCCGTGGACTTGATTGACAATAGAGCGGGACCGAAATGCAGAAAGCACAATATATATGATAATAGAGCTATTCTAATAAAGCAGTTTATTGTCATACTAATGCACTGCCATATAAATCTCTCTAGCCTGCTCTCTACCCCATTCTGCCCTGCTCCCCATCTGTCTGTCTGCTTTCTCCTGTGTGTGTGTGTGTGTGTGTGTGTGTGTGTGTGTGTGTGTGTGTGTGTGTGTGTGTGTGTGTGTGTGTGCATCCATGCATGCGTGCTAAGTGCAGCTCTTAACCTCCCGCATTGTCCCCCCCCCCCCCCCCCCCCCGAAGAGCAGAGGTCGTCCCGGTCGGCAGAATTCATCCGTGCCACGCGAACCAGACAAAGACCCATTCATCAGAGCGCACGCTGCCATGTGGGGGACCCCCACGCCCACCCATGCCCCCCCCCCCCTCCAGCTCCTGCCCCTGACGCTATGCCAGGCTCTCTCTCTGTGATGTGCTCCTTCTCCCCCCACACACTGGTTGGCATTGCTGCTGTGGGCACTGCCATCCACACTCCGCACTATCAGATGGACCTTTGGCTGGAGATCAGCTGTCACGCCGCCGAGCTGCCCCAGCGAGGGTGGACGGGGGGGGCAGCAGGTCAGTGTGGACTGTGTGTTCGCGTCTCCCCCACGCCGGAGACCTGCCACAACGCTGTGGGCGGGAACACCAAAGCAGAGATTATAGATTAATGGACTCAGTGTGGTGGAGAGTCTTGGACCTTCAGCTGGGGACACTGGCTGCACGTCACGCAGAAATGGCTGACCTGAGAACATTTATTTCTGCTTTTCATCATTCTGATGTCACAAACGCTCCAAACTACCAAGCTGGTTCCAGGTCAGTGCTGGTGATGACCCAGTAGGTCAGTGGTTCCCAAACTTTTTCTGCCGTGCCCCCCTTTAGTAGATGAGAATATTTTTGCGCCCCCCCCCTCCACCCCCCCCCCCCCCCATATTGATTAGGGATGTACCGATTCACGTTTTTTCACTTCCGATACCGATTCAGATATCTGAGGCTTAGTATCGGCGATAGAGTAAAACTGTGCTGGAATCGACTTTAAAACATTTTTTTTTTTTTAAACACAGACATACTGAATTAGAAGTTTATTGAAAACTCTGGTACCAGTATAGCACACTTAAAACACACACAAAAACATGTAAAAACAACACAACTTGCATTTGTTCAGTCAGTGCAATTATGAATATAACATTGAATGTAAAATAAATATAATACCAAAAGAACCTGAAACTTACAAAAAACAATAGGTTCACAACTTTGGTCAAACATGAAAAAAAATAAACTGCAAGAAACCTTTTAAATGGTTCAAGAATTCTAAATATAATTTAAAATAAATAAGGAGATGAAATAAGAGAAACAGCAATTCATATGCGGGCTAGTTTGCAAGCGCAGACATCACGCAGAGCACAAAGCATGTAACGGCCAGAAATATGTGTACTGTCTCTTTAAGGGAGCGAGTTGAGTGCGCGTATGGAATATTGTTGACTCAGACCACTGCTCTTTATTTTATCATTATTTCATTTCTGTAAGTAACGCATTCAATGAGCTTTGGGCAACTCACCAGTTCATGTATGAACAGTCAAGTAGTGCTGGAGCCCAGGTTTAATTTGGTCAACCAGCAAATAAACGGGACTAAGTGGAATAGCACCAGCGCGAGTACGAGTCAGTGATTCACCTCTCCTCTGTGTGCTTCGCGTTTCACTGTTAACTGTTCACTGTTAACTGTCCAGGTTCACTTCTATCCGGGACAGAGTGGATATTTAAGGTTGAACTAACTCCGAAAAGCAAGCAATACAAGCATAGAATTAGACTGAATAGATCTGTTTTTATGGATCGGTCACATTGTCACCGATACACCGATCTAGAATTGTTTCAGATATTAATATCGGAATCGGTGCATCCCGTTTTACTTCCAAGCTCCGCGCCCCCCCTGCAATAGCTCCGCGCCCCACCTAGGGGGCGCGCCCCCCACTTGGGAACCACTGCAGTAGGTGATGACCCTGGTACCGGGCAGTAGCTGGTGATGACCCAGTAGGTGATGACCCTGGTACCGGGCAGTAGCTGGACGCATGTGACCGCAACCATGCAGCTGCTCAGACTGATGACTCGTACACAGACACACAGGTACATTAACCTGGAAAAGCCTTGAAAAGCCAATAGTGGGGATACACTGGGAGTACTGGGACAGCTACTGGGAGCACTGGGACAGCTACTGGGAGCACTGGAACAGCTACTGGGAGTACTGGGACAGCTACTTGGGAGCACTGGGACAACTACTGGGAGCACTGGGACAGCTACTGGGAGCACTGGGACAACTACTGGGAGCACTGGAACAGCTACTGGGAGCACTGGAACAGCTACTGGGAGTACTGGGACAGCTACTGGGAGCACTGGGACAACTACTGGGAGCACTGGGACAACTACTGGGAGCACTGGGACAGCTACTGGGAGCACTGGGACAACTACTGGGAGCACTGGAACAGCTACTGGGAGCACTGGAACAGCTACTGGGAGTACTGGGACAGCTACAGGGAGCACTGGGACAGCTACTGGGAGCACTGGGACAGCTGCTGGGAGTACTGGGACAGCTACAGGGAGCACTGGGACAGCTACTGGGAGCACTGGGACAGCTGCTGGGAGTACTGGGACAGCTACTGGGAGCACTGGGACAGCTACTGGGAGCACTGGGACAGCTGCTGGGAGTACTGGGACAGCTACTGGGAGCACTGGGACAGCTACTGGGAGCACTGGGACAGCTACTGGGAGCACTGGGACAGCTACTGGGAGCCCTGGGACAGCTGCTGGGACCACTGGGACAGATACTGTGCTTCCTCCATCCTGCTCTACGCAGTGTATTCCTGCACAGCACAGTTCAGTTTGTCCTGTTTCACAGACATCTGCAAAGTGTCCTCCTACATCACCTCCACCTCCTTCTGCTTCTCCACCTCCCACAGCACCTCCACCCCCTACAGCACCTCCACCCCCTACAGCCTCCTTGAGCACAGCACCACACTTCCATTAAAGAACGCTACATCAACACAGTTCATTTAATCTTAGCAGCTATACACATGTAATTCATATTCTGAACATTCTTTGGATATGATGACATTTGTCTGATTTTCCTTAATACATCATGTACAATAATACACATGAATACATTCATGTCTTTCTAATGGACCGAATGAAATGTTCACCATAATGACTTCATCTGTTTTTCTCAAGTTTTACCGAATGACAATAAAAAGCAAATCTAGGTCAAGAAAAATTAACACTCACTTTTCTCACACTGTGAAAAGTTTATACAAACCAAAACATACTACACTAAATTATACCCATTCTCCTTCTCTACCTTTCTACACTTCCTGCGGGCCTGTAAAGGAAGAAGGTGTTAATGGAGGTGTGAACTCTGAGAGACACACACTACTGACAGACTAACTCACACACAGCAGCGAAATCTAGATTAATGAGAGAGAGATTAGGAGGGTAATAGGTTCCTTAGGTAACGTCTTCTGATTCCTCCTGCTGTCCTCCCAATCAGCTCTACACACACACACACACACACACACACACACACACACACACACACACACACACACAGTTTCTGCTTGAAAAGTTTGAAGCAAATGTGCCATTGGCCATGAAGCATCTTTGTGGTTTTGTGTGCCTGTGTGCATACGTACATACGTGTGTGTGTGTGTGTGTGTGTGTGTGTGTGTGTGTGTGTGTGTGTGTGTGTGTGTGAGAGAGAGAGAGAGAGAGAGAGAGAGAGAGAGAGAGAGAGTCTTTGACTAGTCCATCTCTCATCTGGGGAGTCTTGGAGGCAGAGGGGAACAGTTCTGGGAAAAATGCTTCTGCAGTAAGAAAGCAAAAATAGCAGGGCATTGTTTCCAGTGACCTAGGAGAGAGAGAGAGAGAGAGAGAGAGAGAGAGAGAGAGAGAGAGCATACCACTCTCTCTCTCTCTCGCTCTCTTTCTCTTTCTTTCTTTCTATCATCACTTATCTACTCCTATTCCCTCAATCTTTCTGTCTTTGCCTGCTTTTCTTTCTTTCTATCTGCTACTGTCATCCTGTTGTTTCTCATTTGTAAAGATCTGCAGAATTACGCATGGTCATGACTTTATATATTGGTAATTGAGTATATGTGTACACACACACACACACACACACACACACACACACACACACAGTTCTGGCTCCCATCATATGCAGTAAATGTTGTATTTGACCTCCTTCACAACTTTGCATTTGACACATGGCTTTTCTCCTCCTGAACAGCCCTTCCTCAACTCCTGGTGGAGTTGCTGTACAGTGCCACTGCTCCAGGGTTCAGGTGGTGTAGGTGACGTAGCTGATTCTTACAGAGTTGCTATAGACTTCTCCAGCTCTTCTGTCGTTCCTCCATCTGTCCTGGTTTCTGTCTTTTCGTCCTTCACTCTGTTTACTGTTCTCTCCCTCTCTCCTCTTCTTGTTCTTCTGCCTTTTTATCCACCACTCTATTTGCCCGGGGTGCCCCCCTATCCACCCCTCCTGCCCCGGGTGGCCCCCATCCACCCCTCCTGCCCGGGGTGCCCCCCTATCCACCCCTCCTGCCCCGGGTGGCCCTCATCCACCACCCCTCCTGCCCCGGGTGGCCCTCATCCACCCCTCCTGCCCGGGGTGGCCCCCATCCACCCCTCCTGCCCAGGGTGGCCCCCATCCACCCCTCCTGCCCAGGGTGGCCCTCATCCACCCCTCCTGCCCGGGGTGGCCCTTATCCACCCCTCCTGCCCCTTGGTATTGCCCTCATCCACCCCTCCTGCCCGGGGTGGCCCTCATCCACCCCTCCTGCCCGGGGTGGCCCCCATCCACCCCTCCTGCCCGGGGTGCCCCCTATCCACCCCTCCTGCCCCGGGTGGCCCTCATCCATCACCCCTCCTGCCCCGGGTGGCCCTCATCCACCCCTCCTGCCCGGGGTGGCCCCCATCCACCCCTCCTGCCCAGGGTGGCCCCCATCCACCCCTCCTGCCCAGGGTGGCCCCCATCCACCCCTCCTGCCCGGGGTGGCCCCCATCCACCCCTCCTGCCCGGGGTGGCCCCCATCCACCCCTCCTGCCCCGGGTGGCCCTCATCCACCCCTCCTGCCCCGGGGTATTGCCCACACTATGGGTTGGGGGTGAGTTTCCACTTTGTTGTCCTTGGTTGCATTCTCTCACAAAATGGGGCAACCACCCACCTTTCATAGGCCACGCCCCTCCCACCGACACCAGCGCTAAACAACAACTAGCATGTCAAATTACTGCCAGAGCTTTAGCAAAGGCCTGCATGTTGTGGGCAATTAACTTTGCAAAAAACATTCAAATAGATGGAAAAACAAAATACCTAATGTTCAAAATGTCTTCAAGGTGGAAAGGCTCAAAAGGGGGACAGCATTAACCGTTCAGTGAATGTTCGTTAAGTATCCATGCTTGTTAGTGATGGTTAGATGCCGTGACGAGATTTAGAATCTAGAACACATGCATGCACACACACACACACACACGCACACATACATGCACACATGCATGCACACAGAGAGAGAGAGAGAGAGAGAGAGACTAGCCAGTGGTTGTTGTCAGTATTCTTCTTTGGAGGCAACAGTGACTGCGTCTTTCCCCATTGAATTCCACAAAGTTGAAGCCGACTTCATTCTTCTGTGGTGGGACGATAATAAGACTGTCCTGACCTCCAAAAACAATAACCAAGTGCACTGAGAAGAGCTTTTATTAATCATGTGAAAATGAACAAAACACTGATAAATAAACTAAAATCAAGAAGAATGCCCAGACACAGAGAGACATAGCAGCTCTGAGAGCAGACCTGTGTGTGTGTGTGTGTGTGTGTGTGTGTGTGTGTGTGTGTGTGTGTGTGTGTGTGTGTGTGTGAGTGAGAGAGAGAGAGATACAGTCCCTGTTGTGCTGGGCTCTAATGACAGCCACTACACTACAGCCCAGGACATCCACGCCCAGTGTTCCCAGTAAGGCAGCAGGGACGTGAAGATACAGCTGCTCAGAGTGAACAGCTCTCTGATGGTTCCCATTCATTTAGCTTAAATAAGTTCAACAATATTATTTTGGATGCAAGAAAGTTTGATTGTTGTCAGAGTCAATATGTATCAACAAAATTAGCAACAAAGCATAACGGACCAGAAAGTAGAGGGAAAGGAAGAATTACTCATAAATTAAATTATGATACATGGTCTCTCTGCTTGTACCTCAAGCTGTGATGAAATATCACATATCAGACTGCTGGAAATGCCAGTTTTCCCCTCCCAAGAGGTATGCCAGTTGATCACTGTCCTCCGGGGGGGGGTTCGTCTGTAGTTTTGCTAGGTGCCTGTGAGGACTCTGTCTGTCTGCCGTGACCCGTCTCCAGAACCAGAGTCACGCAGACTCACAAGCTTGTCTGAACGTTGATGGTTAAGGAGGGTCGGACCCCACACCCCCTGCATTGCATTATTGGTGCGCCTCTCCAAGGTTGGAGGATATTTATGTTAAACTATCCAGAGTAATAATGTGTCGGCAAAACCCACACCTCAACACATAGAATGCCTGTGTGTATGTGTGTGTGTGTTTGTGTGTGTGTGTGTGTGTGTGTGTGTGTCTTCATTTACCTGTATTTGTCTTCTTCACTCAAGGTCTTCTCTCATGCTTTAATACTGTAATACAGATCATGCTGCAGTCACGTACGCATGTGCAGGTATCATCTAGGCAGCTTTACAGAGCGCTTGGCATTTCTTTCAACCATTTAACTGCCTAATAAATTCATATGCGTTTTCCTTTAAAGAGTAAATGGTGTATAGAGGGGCTGTATCATAAGTGTATAGGACATTTAAATATATTAAGATTGTAGCTTAGAGAATATTTATAGGTTTGGAACAATGCTGTATTGGGTCGGGTGGCATCCTTGTAGAGTGGCTGTGCTATTATTTTCTGAACCGCATGTTTAATTGGCTTTTGCCTGTTTGGTCTCTATCCTGGTCCCTCACTGAAACCCTCATTACTCTACACCAGTGGTTCTCAAACTGTGGTACGCGTACCACTGGTGGTACGCAGAGCACCCCGCGGTGGTACGCCAGATGAGCTCGGAAAATAAAAGATGCTTTGATTTATTTTTTTTTATTTTTTTTTTTTACACAACACATTTTTTTAATTAAAACAGAATTATGACAAGTCCTGAAATTCAGAAACTAAAAGGGATGACTCGTATTATTTGCGGAGAAAATGTCGCTAAACAGCTCGATCTGGTGCATCTTTCAAACGACACAGTCACTCGCAGAATTGATGAAATGGCGAACAACGTCAGACAAACATTGACCGAGAGAATTAAAATGAGTAAATGCTTCTCACTGCAGTTAGATGAATCCATAGATGTCGCAGATTTAGCCAACTTGCTCGTTTCCGTGCGATATGAGTATGAGGGCATGTCGCACGAAGACTTTTTGTGCTGTAAACCCCTACCAACACGAACTACAGGAGAACTACATTATAACATATGTGTGTAATGAGCAGGGTTGCCAACTTTCACGCATTGAGCGTGAGACACACGCATTTGACCGTCTTCACACGCCACACATCCGATTTCTCACGCCGACAAAAAAATCTAGTTTATTTACCTCTGATCCACATCTATGATTCAATGAGTTACTAGTTCGCTCTGGCACCAACCACCGCGATATAATACTTATCTTGTGTCCATTTTACATCCTCCCGGTAACAATTTACGTTCGCTAACCCCCCGTCAACAACTTAAACTGGCCAAACAGCTTTTTCTTTTTTTTTTTGGGGGGGGGGGGGGGGGGGGGGTGGTACGTGGAGGTTTTTCGTTTGACAGTTGGTGGTACTTTGTGTAAAAAGTTTGAGAACCACTGCTCTACACCATCTGTTGTGTTCCTGAATGCAAAGCCCGTGATTTAAGTCCATTACTGCACTGGCCCTGCTGGGATGCGGCTAGCTGCTTTTCCACGGCATGTTGGCCAGAAGGTGAGGACTGGTGTCTCTCCGAGCCGAGCAGACGTGATGCTGGGAGGCGGAGCTAGTGCAGGGCACCACCCCTTTAAGGAAGAGAGGCGGGGTCAGCCATGACAGACACCGAGAACAGACACAACACCAGACACAGACAGACAGATAGACAGACAGATAGATAGATGGACATTGTCGTGTATGCATGTGTTTGTGTGTGTGCTTGTGTGTGCGCTGTGTGTGTGTGTGCGTGTGTGTGCGTGTTTGTGTGTGTGTGTGTGTGTGTGTGTGTGTGTGTGTGTGTGTGTGTGTGTGTGTGTGTGTCTGCGTGTGTGGGTGTGTCTGCGTGTGTGCGTGTGTGGGTGTATGTGTGTCTGCGTGTGTCTGTAAAAACATCTAACTCAGGAGGAAATGGGAGGAATGTAAAGATTAAACATATTAAGAGTTTACAATGGAGGACAAAACTGACAACATAATTTCTATTGTTAGTTGCCTAATTCATCCCATAAATGTTCATTAGAACGAACATAACATGTATATGCACTTAGTTTGACATCACAAGACAGGACACACATTACAATTTCCAGCATTCTCTCTGATTAATTGTCTTTAATTAAGCTTAAAGTAATTTCATCCAATTATTCTCCTTACAGGGCTCTCTGGGTTGTAAAAGACATATGTGTGGCATAAACCAAAGGCTGTAAGCTGAAAGTGTATACACACACAAACACACACACACAAACACACACACACACACACACAGTACAAATGTGCTGGTATTTGGTATCTGTAGGTTTGACTTAAATAGCCTCAAGGATTTTTGATGGTTATATGAAATTCATTAAATCCATGATTCATTAACTCAATAAATGATAAGGACTGAAGGTCAAATAAAGTCTGCATCACACTCACAACATCACAACTACAGGTCGTCATCACCTCAGGTCGTCATCACTACAGGTCGTCACCACTACAGGTCGTCATCACTACAGGTTGTCACTAATACAGGTTGTCATCACTACAGGTCGTCACCACTACAGGTCGTCACCACTACAGGTTGTCACCACTACAGGTCGTCATCACTACAGGTCATCATCACTACAGGTCGTCATCACTACAGGTCGTCACTACTACAGGTCGTCACCACTACAGGTCGTCATCACTACAGGTCGTCATCACTACAGGTTGTCACTACTACAGGTCGTCATCACTACAGGTTGTCACTACTACAGGTCGTCATCACTACAGGTCGTCACCACTACTACAGGTCGTCATCACTACAGGTCATCACTACTACAGGTCGTCATCACTACAGGTCGTCATCACTACAGGTCGTCACCACTACAGGTCGTCATCACTACTACAGGTCGTCACTACTACAGGTCGTCATCACTACAGGTCGTCACCACTACAGGTTGTCACCACTACAGGTCGTCATCACTACAGGTCGTCACTACTACAGGTCGTCATCACTACAGGTTGTCACTAATACAGGTTGTCATCACTACAGGTCGTCACCACTACAGGTTGTCACTACTACAGGTCGTCACCACTACAGGTCGTCATCACTACAGGTTGTCACCACTACAGGTCGTCATCACTACAGGTCGTCACTACTACAGGTCGTCATCACTACAGGTTGTCACTACTACAGGTCGTCATAACTACAGGTCGTCACCACTACTACAGGTCGTCACCACTACAGGTCGTCATCACTACAGGTCATCACTACAACAGGTTGTCATCACTACAGGTTGTCACTACTACAGGTCGTCATCACTACAGGTCGTCACCACTACAGGTTGTCACCACTACAGGTCGTCATCACTACAGGTCATCACTACTACAAGTTGTCACCACTACAGGTCGTCATCACTACAGGTCGTCACCACTACAGGTTGTCACTACTACAGGTCGTCATCACTACAGGTTGTCATCACTACTACAGGTCGTCACCACTACAGGTTGTCACTACTACAGGTCGTCATCACTACAGGTCGTCACCACTACAGGTCGTCATCACTACAGGTCGTCACCACTACAGGTGGTCATCACACAAGCGTTCATATATATATATCAGTTATTTCACAGGGACAGTCAGACAGTCAGCTCAGAGAAGCTCATCTCTCTCCCCACACACAGGCAGTCTCACTCCGTCTGTGAGGTGCTTTCACTAGCTGAAGACACCTGGTTACTCATCTAGCCCTGAGCCCAGCAACCAAAAAGACATCTTGTCAAAAAGAATGATAATAATACAGAGATAAATGAATAAACAGCAAAACCATGACCACCTGACATACCACTTTACTCATAAAGAGAGAGAGAGAGAGAGAGAGAGAGAGAGAGAGAGAGAGAGAGAGAGAGAGAGAGAGAACAGGCAACAGATGAGCATAAAAAAAAGGAAATACATATGCATCTAGAAATATGCATGATATACATATGCGTATACAACTGGGGCTACTTTACATTTTTGCACAGACACACGCATTAACAAACAAATGTTTATATGAATCACTCCTTACATACACAACAGGGTCTAAACTAGAATACACATGAGACCAATTTGCTATATAAAACTCCTGCACCTCTAATGAAAATGAGCTCAAAACATACCCATGAGTACCTTTAACAAATGGCATAAAGCATTCATAAGTCAACAGTAATAATTATCCTGATATTATGCATGATTAATTAGAATGCCAGGTACTGTCATACAGAAGTGGTACTTCCCTAATTGTCTGTTGTCACCTATGAAGTGACCTAGAAAAAATGCTAAATGTTTCTTTCAGCTTTTAAATGATGTATGTGTGTAATGGCTAAGGCTTTTTTTAGTAAATAGGCTTGTTTCATGTAGTTTGTTTATGACATATGTGTGCGTGCTGATGTGAATAACTGAGGAACTGGTGCTTTAGTAGCAATGTACAGTTCTGGAACTCAATGAACAGTTCTAGAACTCAAAGTATAGTTCTGGAACTCAATGTACAGTTCTAGAACTCAATGTACAGTTCTAGAACTCAAAGTGTAGTTCTGGAACTCAATGTATAGTTCTGGAACTCAATGTACAGTTCTGGAACTCAATGTAATAGCTAATGCAAGTTTCTCTGAATGCATGCCACACCCGCAGAGTTACCTCATACATCATCAGTATCGCCGTGGTTTCCTGTTGGTGCGGCGGCTGTCGCCCTTGGAGACTGTGAGGTGAAATCTTTGCTGTTTCCTGTCATGTTTCACTTCTCACTCTCATTTTCTTGTTTTCTCCACACACCCTTCTCACCTCTCTCTGTCTCTCTCTCTCTGTCTTTTTCTGTCTCTCTGTCTTTCAGTCTCTCAGTTCATTAAATAAGATTTTTTAAGTAGAGAACGCATCTGTTGGTGTGTCTGTCTCTGCCCCATCTTAACATATCAAGAGCTCCCAGTGGTCAGCACAGTCATATCTGTGCACTAATTCAGGTCAACACAAACACGCACATGTAGTCAGACATGAGACTGCAAAACGTCCTCCAATGTGTGACACATCAAAACCAGAATTTCATGCAAAGTTTGGGTAATCTCAAATTTTGTGCCAGTGCACCTATGAACAGCTTTTCGATGTGATCATTCAGGATATATATATCAACAGCAGGGCTGTTTAGCTGGTGTGGATATGAGGTATTCCCATGTGAGGTATAAGGTATGAGGTATTCCCATACGAGGTATGAAGTATGAGGTATGAGGTATTCCCATGCGAGGTATGAAGAATGAGGTATGACATATTCCCATGTGAGCTATGAGGTATTCTAATGTGAGGTCTGAGGTTTGAGGTATGAGGTATTCCCATGTGAGGTATGAGGTATTCCCATGTGAGGTTTGAGGTATAAGATATTCCCATGTGAGGTATGAGGTTTGAGGTATGAGGTATTCCCATGTCAGGTATGGGGTATTCCCATGCGAGGTATGAAGAATGAGGTATGACGTATTCCCATGTGAGTTATGAGGTATTCTAATGTGAGATCTGAGGTTTGAGGTATGAGATATTCCCATGTGAGGTATGAGGTTTGAGGTATGAGGTATTCCCATGTGAGGTATGAGGTTTGAGGTATGAGATATTCCCATGTGAGGTATGAGGTTTGAGGTATGAGGTATTCCCATGTGAGGTATGAGGTTTGATGTATGAGGTATTCCCATGTGAGGTTTGAGGTATGAGATATTCCCATGTGAGGTATGAGGTTTGAGGTATGAGGTATTCCCATGTGAGGTATGAGGTATGAGGTTTGAGGTATGAGGTATTCCCATGTGAGGTTTGAGGTATGAGATATTCCCATGTGAGGTATGAGGTTTGAGGTATGAGGTATTCCCATGTGAGGTATGAGGTATTCCCATGTGAGGTATGAGGTTTGAGGTATGAGATATTCCCATGTGAGGTATGAGGTTTGAGGTATGAGGTATTCCCATGTGAGGTATGAGGTTTGAGGTATGAGGTATTCCCATGTGAGGTATGAGGTTTGAGGTATGAGATATTCCCATGTGAGGTATGAGGTTTGAGGTATGAGATATTCCCATGTGAGGTATGAGGTTTGAGGTATGAGATATTCCCATGTGAGGTATGAGGTATGAGGTATTCTCATGTGAGGTATGAGGTTTGAGGTATGAGGTATTCTCATGTGAGGTATGAGGTTTGAGGTATGAGGTATTCCCATAGGTATTCCTATGTGCTGAACTGGGTCTCGGACCAGGGGGCGGAGTGAAGGCTGTGTGTGTGTGTGTGTGTGTGTGTGTGTGTGTGTGTGTGTGTGTGTGTGTGTGTGTGTGTGTGTGTGTGTGTGTGTGTGTGTGTAATGGTGACAGGCACAACAAAAATCTCTAATCAGACACAAATGTCGATGTGTTGTGAACCTGCTGTCTGTTTCTCTTTCCGAGATGAAGGGAGGAGCCAACACACACACACATACACACAAACACACACACAGGGAGAGTTAGGGAACTGTATAGGCCTCCAGTAGAGAGAGAGGGAGGGAGGGGTGAGAGAGAGAGAGAGAGAGAGAGAGAGAGAGTCCTGCTTGGCCTCTCTGCATGGCAGTAATGTGTGAATATTCTCCTTCAGGCTTAAGAAGGTGAAACAGGGCCAAGTAGCCAAAGCTGAAAGACCAAGAGCGGAAAGAGAGATTTTGAGGAAAAAGATTGAAAAAGAGTAAATGCTGGTGGGGGGTGGGGTGGGGGGACAGGAAACGGTTTCATTGCTTCTCTTTGATCTGTGCTGGTTTACACGCCCGTTTGCTCTGCCTGGCATACTGGAGCCATTCATCGCTTCCCGGTTTAATAACTTTGTTTTTACAGACTTGCCTGTAAAGGCACAAAACAGAAATGGCTTTTACAAACACACACCAGGCCATGAAAGAGGACCAACATAAGCTGCTAAAATCTGTTTTAATTTTAGGCGGCCAGTGGCCATCTCGACCCTCTCCCTCTCTAACGTCTGCTCTCCACTCGGATTAGTACTCCACTCTGGGCTCGTTTAAAATGCCTTTTCAGCCAGTGCACCATTCCCCAGGCACTCGACTCACCTCGTCTGAATAGCTACTGAGACAGATTTAATGTTCTGTACAAAAATCTATGTCTACTGTAGAACCCTGTAGAATTACTGTAGAAGTAATATGCACTCACTGTACAAACACAGAGTCCAAACGGATGTGAGAAGGTTTGAGTTTCACTTGTTCGCTTTACTAAATATGCTCCTGCCATTATTCAATTAGCCCCTCCTATAAATTATTGGTGTAGCTCCTCCCATGACTCCATTTGGCCCTCCTGTCAATTATTGCTGTAGCTCCTCCCATTATTCCATTAGCTCCTCCTATCAATTATTGCCGTAGCTCATTTCAGTTTGTCTTAATATCTTATTCAGCTTATTTCAGACGCATTATTTTTCAATAACCACTACCATGTGCAATATGATGTCACAGAATCAGGTCCGTGCCTTGAGCGTGTACTGTGGTGACAGGTGGAGTGGCTGTAGTCTTTAGGGTGGAGCACACTTCAGTGCCTCCACCTGGGACCTCAGAGTGTTCGTGTTTATGACTGACGTGATGGTTCATGCGTTGCGTGTGACTCTTCACCGTGTTGTCATCGGTGTAGTACCTGGAGTGACCTCGGTCCCTCTGTTGTGTGTTGTGTGGCAGATTCAGGCTTTTGCGCACGACTGCAGCTCACGGACAAAAC
>NW_027507381.1:30000-44212 GCF_052324685.1 Brachyhypopomus gauderio
TCTCCCAGTTCAATAAAATAGTCCAGAAGTCTATTCATTTCTCAGTCACTAGTCATCTAGTCATCTCACTTTATTCAGTCCCAGCTAGACATAGTGAAAGAGACAGCACACCAAAATGCTAACAACATATGTAGGTGTGGCTAGTATTTTTGGAAAGACTACGCCAACCGCAATTTTTGGACAAACGTTTCTTTTATAAGAATGTTTCAGAATGTTCTGTCTGGTGAAAAAAAAGTACTTCCATAAGGTTTCTTGGGGCCTCCAGAGATGCAGTTTGTTCTTTTCTGATGGTGAGTCCATCCATTATTTTTACTGTTGTAGCCCGCTAGTTGGGGTCAGGTGGGGGCTGGAGCCAATCCCAGTATCATCGGGCGAAGGCAGGATACACCACGGAGAGGTTACTGGCCCAACATGCACGAACACACTCACACCTACGGGCAATTTAGAGTGACCGATCTTCCCAACACGCATGTCTTTGGAACATGAGGGGAAACTGGCGTATCTGGAGAAAATCCACACAGCCCAGCCCAAACAGCCACTACACCATGATGCCCATGGTGAGTCCATTTTCTAGTTTGACCAGTTGGGTAAAAGGCTTGATATTAACACCCACCATTCATATTTTTAGGAATTTTCTCTCAGAAATAAGTCATCATTTTATGTGATACAGATTCCACATTGTTTTGGAAACAATCCTTAGAGATTGTGGTCCGTGTTATTGTGTAATTTAAGCAGATTTTTTGGATTTGTGCACATCTCTGCTGTGAATCTCGTATTCTAGCACATCCACTGAGACATGGAAACCCAATCAAGTCCATGGAACTCCTTCTCATGGTTATGGGAGCAGTTTGAGATGACACGCCGTGATCTTCGTTGTAACACGATGTCTTGTCAGGCTGGACATGGCCGTATGTTGGATAAATTAGGTTATAAACACATGCACATGGTCAGCAATAATACCTCGATTGGCTGTGACAATCGAACAAAGCTCTGGCCCAGTGTGTGCCATGACAAACCTCTCTCACACCATTACTGCACACTTGCATGAACTCATGTGGGTTACATCAAATTCTGACCCTATCATTTACATGTCAGTGCAGAAATCAATGTTTGTCCAGCCTGAGCTGTCTAGCTTCAGTGAGCCTGTACTAAACTACACACTGGCATCCCTGGTGTTGGATGACAAAGGTAGAAGCTGATGTGTTCTAGCACTGTTGTAGCCTGAAGTTACAACGTGTTGCTCTGAGATGCTCTCCTGCTCACCATGGTTACTGAAGCCTTATTGTCAGCTTAAACCAGTCTGGACGTTCACCTCTGACCTCTTCCGTCTACAAAGACGTTTTTGCCCAGCGAACAGCCATTGCTTGATGTTGTTGGGATTTTTGGTTTGTTTATTTTGCTGTTTGTTGTTCCTCAGTGTAAACTCTAAAGGATGTTTGATGTGAAAATCTGAGAGGTTAAAAATACTTGAGAAAGGCTTGTCTAGCGCCTGTGAAAGTGGCCCCTGTGTTTGCGTGTTGCTCTGCTGCTGTGTGACTGTCTCATGCATCTGTGGAGGGACCAGGTTGGTATACAAATGTGGTAAGTTCATGCACGTGCACGGTGACCACTGCTGCTAGGACAGACCTGGCACTGTTTCCATTATTACGGCTCAACCAGCTGCCTAACCTAAAGAAACGATCCCAGCTAGCTTGGAGCTCGCATGACTGTCATGTATAAATAAATGCCAGGCAGCTGAAATATTGATAAAACTGTCAAGGCTGACGAGCACATTTCGTTTTCTTGTTTTGCTACTGTAGAGTCTGAGATCAGAGCCTCACTACCCAGGATATAAAACCAACACTCTTGCCACATGCAAATGTGAACTATAAGAATGAAACAGAAGCTACTACATTATGCAGGACATCGAATTCAGTCCTGAAGGAATTGTTTTGGCCAGACAGAACAGAGGAAACTGGCAGTGTGTGCTTTTTTTTGGGGGGGGGGGGGGCTCACAGAGAAGGAGACGCTCACACACTCACACACACACACACACACACACACACACGCTCACACGAGCATGTGTTCCCACCCACATCTCTCAGTATATAGTCAAAAACATATAATAATATTATTGTGCAGTTATAGTAGCTCTAATTCAAGAATCTCCTCATTAATACAGAATGATATGGGCTGAGTGGATTTGTGTTGCATCATGCTGTCACTGAACATCACGTGTCTGTATAACTGTGGTTCATTAACACTCAACACTCTTATTCACTTTAGTGGGACAGTTGGAGTGTTAAAGACAATACTTCATCATAGAATTTCATATGACAGAACTTTTTATTTCATGAAAAAGTTCTATTTAAGCGTAATGGTTATGTTGCATGATGATATGACAGCCTTTTATGTAGTCTATCCCACACACACGTACACACACACACACACAGCCCTACATCTCACAGAGACACAGAGCGGTGTGCCTTTGCTGTGCTGCGGTGAGTTTTCCAAGCTTGCAGACTGTGTGAGTAGACTGTGGGGGTCTGGAGTCAGAGATAAGAATCAAATATTTTCCCCCTGCTGGTGTGCCCAAACATCCTTTGAACATATGCATGCACGAGTACGGGTTATCTCTACGTGTGTGTGTGTGTGTGTGTGTGTGTGTGTGTGCGTTTGTGTGCAGTGAATGCTTCTAGACACAAAATTAAAGTGTATTTGCTGTGTCTGTGTGCAGTCATGTGTTTAGTGGGCATCTGGACGTGTGTGCGTGTGTGTGCGTGTGTGTGTGTGAAGAGTAGGCACATCTCTTAACATGAAGAATGTGTTGTGTCTGTGATTTTGTAACTATGCATGTAGAATGGGACTGTGTGTGTATGCATGTGTGTTAGAGAGAGACAGAAGTCTCATTTAATAACGTGATGTGTGTGTTGGCGTAATCACGTGCAGCATGTACACCATGTGTCCCGTGTGTGTGTGGGTTTGCATACATGCTACATAAGCATGCCTGTCTACTCATCAGTGTGTGTGTGTGTGTGTGTGTGTGTGTGTGTTTATACACAGATACACACACACACAGTCTTCTGTCAGACACTTTAATTCGATAAAAGGTGTGTGAATTAAAGTCAGTTCCTTATAGTAAATGCGCTCCAGCCGTGTGGGGGGATTGATTTATGGGGTATTAGTGGGCGGCCCAAGCCTGGATGGGAGCACCTCCGGTGGGGGAACCGGTCCTCTTCTCCCCTGTGCTGTTCCAGCATGCTGACAGCCAGCAGCCAGAGACACCCCCCCACCACCACCACCCACAGTCCTACAGACACAGAGACAGGGAGGGTTTTAACCTACCGCAGAGCTATGGTCCTGGGCGTCCCCAACAGAGACACACTCCTGCAGAGACGCAGGCCTGTCTGAACTCTGCACACCAGAATCAGATGCAGCAGCAGAAATTCTGGCTCACTACGCTTTACCTGAAACCATTCACACCCAAAACAAGAACGCACTGCCTTACTGTCCCCCCGCCCCACGCCTGCAATGACTAAATATATCACAGGTATCGTTTTATTTTCTCCTGAGGTGGATGATAGCTGTCTTAGCATGTTCTAAATGTGAACGTACTTTCAGATCAGCAGAACTCCTTGTCTTTGGGCTCAAATACCCTTTTTCAGACAGGTGAGACACTTGGATATCAAATGTTATATGAGAAATTATTAAATCATTTATTATTGGAGTTCAGGACAGAAAGAAGCAATAACTGTTCCATCGTGTGCCCTTCCCTTAGACTCTAGTGACCACTCTCTGTAGCACAGGGAACTCTCAGACTCCAGTGACTCACTGGTCTGTAGCACAGGGAACTCTCAGACTCCAGTGAGTCACTGGTCTGTAGCACAGGGAACACTCAGATTCCAGTGATTCACTGGTCTGTAGCACAGGGAACTCTCAGATTCCAGTGACTCACTGGTCTGTAGCACAGGGAACTCTCAGATTCCAGTCACTGGTGTAATGGTTTGCATATTCTTCAGTTGACAGATATTTTGGTTAGGCCTGCAAAGCTGTTTTGATTTATTCATTCAAAAATGAATGCTGTTTTCTTTGGGCTTGTGTTTATTGTCATCTCTGTTTATTGTGTTTGTGTTTATTGTTTTAGTACCAAACATAAATCTTTTTTTATAAGTGGTGTGTGGGCTTAGCCCAGTTTTAATGTTCAAAAGAACAACACTGATTTAATGATGATCACTTAGTTTATTTTATATCCACGTCACAAAGGTAATAAAGAATGACATTAAGAAAGGAGAGTTTTGCACTTTATTTAATATGTATGTCTTGTAAATTTACTCAGCGTGTAGGTGGCCATTAGTAGCCTTTCTCCTGAGTTGTTTGGTAGAAGACAGAGGGGCAACTTCTCATAGGTTTGGTAGTGTCTACAGTTGTTTACTTAAGCAAATCGGCTGCCTTTTATATTGATTTATCTTAATTACTTCAGTTGCCCGTGCCCTGTGGTGTTGAAATGGACACTATTGGTTTTAGTGTGTGCTTGTGAGTGTTGTTGAGAGAAGCTTTTCTATAGGTATCAAAGGATATGAGTCTGTTAGGTTTATTGTGTTAGTGGTTTTCTGTATCTGACAGAATCATTATCTGTGTGACATTCCTCACTGTGTGTATATATGTGTGTGTGTGTGTGTGTGTGTGTGTGTGTGTGTGTGTGTGTGTGTGTGTGTGTGTGTGTGTGTGTGTGTGTTCCCCACTGTAATTTACAGCAATTCACAAAGGAATTTAGGACTCAGCTTTTCTCTCTCTCTCTCTCTCACACACACACACACACACACACACACACACACACACACACACACACACACACACACACACACACACACACACACACACACACACACACACACACACACACACACTTTAAGTTGTATCAAATTACCCAGTTCAGCCACATGCTCCATCTGAGTTTTAATTCTATACAAACTGATACAAACCTCTATACACAGAGCAACCCAATGAATGCCAATTCTCTCCAAGTCTATGTGTTGAGATGTCTGTGTACAGTTCTATGTATACAGGTCTATGTGCACAGGTCTATATGAACAGGTCTAAGTATACACATTTGTGTTGCTACATATACATTTTTAAAATGTACTTTCAGCAAGTTTTATTTTCCTCTTAAATCCATTTTATTTTATTCATTACCATTTTCAGGTGATGAAAAAATGATATAATATACTAATAAACTGCCTCTTATTAATAAATTAAATTCATTATTCCAACGGGTAACTTTATTCTTTACACCAAATATATTATGTAACACTGCCTGAGAGTTAGAGGACTGTAGTGTGACAAGGACATAGAGGTATTTTGCTAGACAGCTGGTGTTGCTGTGATGCTGTAGCGGTAGATCTAGGTCGTCTGTATCTAGGTGATTCAGCTATGAGGTCACTGATCGCTGCAGGTTCTATCTCCTAGGCGACCACTTCCAGCAAGTCAGACAATGTTGTGTTTGAAAAGCTGCTGCTGTGATCTGATGGCAGCGTAATAAAATGCCAGCAGTGCTGTAATTGGTGTCCAGGCGCCTGCCTGCCAATGGCCACCTGCAGAAACAGGGACAGAGGGCAGCAGCCTGGCGGTGTGTTTGGTCTGGCCCCGTCTGTGAGGTGTGATGGGTGTGGCCCCGTCTGTGAGGTGTGTTGGGTGTGGGCCTCGTCTGTGAGGTGTGTTGGGTTTGGCCCCGTCTGTGAGGTGTGATGGGTGTGGCCCCGTCTGTGAGGTGTGTTGGGTGTGGCCCCGTCTGTGAGGTGTGTTGGGTCTGGCCCCGTCTGTGAGGTGTGTTGGGTGTGGCCCCGTCTGTGAGGTGTGTTGGGTGTGGGCCTCGTCTGTGAGGTGTGTTGGGTTTGGCCCCGTCTGTGAGGTGTGATGGGTGTGGCCCCGTCTGTGAGGTGTGTTGGGTGTGGGCCTCGTCTGTGAGGTGTGTTGGGTGTGGCCCTGTCTGTGAGGTGTGTTGGGTCTGGCCCCGTCTGTGAGGTGTGTTGGGTGTGGGCCCCGTCTGTGAGGTGTGTTGGGTGTGGCCCCGTCTGTGAGGTGTGTTGGGTGTGGCCCCGTCTGTGAGGTGTGTTGGGTGTGGCCCCATCTGTGAGGTGTGTTGGGTCTCATTTCTCTCAGCACAGACTCACACATAGACCTACCACCTGGCTTGCTTTTCCTTTAAAACAAAAGCTAACATGGATGGATGGACTGTGTGTGTTTGTGTGTGTTTGTGTGTGTGTGTGTGTGTGTGTGTGTGTGTGTGTGTGTGTGTGTGTGTGTGTGTGTGTGTGTGTGTGTGTGTGTGTGTGTGCGTGTGTGTGTGCGTATGCGTGTGCGTGTTTAAGAGAGTATGAAAGTCCTTTGTTTAACCCAGTTGTCTATTCTTGCTTGGTAAATGTCAATGTGCAACAAACTGATTATCAGACCAGCCACTAGACTGCAGGCTCCGCCCACAGGTCAACACTAAAGGGACAGAGGTGTAACTAATGCAGAATAAACAACCAAAGCATAAATAAACAGTGTAACATCTGAAACATTCCACCTGTATGTTTGAGAAATTGTTAAAAAGAAATTAAACCGGTTTTTAGGGGGGTTGGGGCAAGATCTGGATGTGTTTTGAGAGATTTGATTTGAGATGTGATCTGAACTTCACACCTCACACACTTACCAGCATAGCCCACAGAAACTCTACCATCACATGCTCCAGAAAGCAGGTTAGCCGTCTTCTAAAATTCATTAAATTTAACTTTGTTATAAGAGGGCTGTCCGTCATCGGTGTTCCTGTTTACGAATCACTCCTCCAACTTCTGCTCATAAATGCACCTTCATTCACTTTCGCATTTTAGCAGATCTGATTATTTCACACTTCAAAGCGAAAGTCGGCGCTGGCGGTTCTGATGTCTATTTGTCGTCATTGGAGCGAGTGAAGCGTGGGATGTGAAGCACACTCGTCCGGACGTTTCTCACACGCTTCCTCCCTCCATCCAGCGGTCCAGAACACGACACCGCGAGTTTCCAAAACGAAACTAAGACAAAGGCCGAGGGGCCCCGCTACATGCCGGGTCTCTGGTTAACGTCTCACCCTCTCTCTGCTGTCTCGTCTGGGAGCACGGCCTCTGACCCCTCCCCCCCCCCCCCCCCCCCCCCCCCCCCCCCCCCCTCCGGCCAATCGCAGCGTTCAGGTCTCTGCCAGGACTGAGATGCCACAGAAGAGGGCCACGTTATTGGACGTGAAAACAGGAGGGGGTTTGAGGTGAAGGAGCATGTGAATGATTTCTACATTTCTTGATCCAGCCCATGCACTCCAACATCCAAATATGAAAACCATGGAGACGAGGCATCCCAGCTCACAAGCATGGGTGGGGTGGGTGGTGTGGGTGGGGGCGATTGGGGGGGGGGGGGGGGGTGTAGCACTTCAACATGAGGACCAAATAGCTGTGAGAAGTGGGTGAATGATCCCTCTCCCTCCTTCTCTCCCCGTTTCCTGAGTTCTTCATCCCCCCCCCAACCCCCCCGTCCTGCAGACAGCTGCCCCTCCCGCCATGACACAGCGCAGACGCCTATTAAAGCGCCTTATCTCTCCCGGAGTGGGTGAGGGGGCAGGACAGGGGGGGAGGGAGGGTTTGTGCTCTGACTGAAACACTTAGGTAGAGATACACACACACACACACACACACACACACACGTACGCACAAACACACGTACACACACACACACGGAAAGACTGGCAGTGACACGCATCTCTTTTCCCTAGAAGCCTAAAATCAAGTATCAGTCTTTCAGCTAAAGAAGCCCACCCAGTTCTATGTAAATACAAAGTCAGAGAGACAGAGACAGAGACAGACAGAGGGGTGGGGGGGGGGGGGCAGACAGGTCGGCTCCAGGGCTGAGTGAGACGCAGTCTCCTCACTGCAGGGCTGCTAGCGTGTGAACAGCAAAGCGAAAGCCAGCATACCCATGAGGCCAACATCCTTATCAGATTTGTGAGGAAGAGGGAAAGACAGAAAACACTGCGGCATCAGATTAAATGAGCTTTGAACATTCTGTGTTTTGACTGGGACGTGGTTTTTACTTATTTGAATTAGCTGGTATTGGTAACTGCTCACGTTATTTTTTGGTGGTTCTCTGATGTAGTCGTAGGTGTGTTAGACTGTAATTTTCTTAAAATATTTACATTTATAGCATTCAGCTGATACTATTATCCAGAGTGATTTACAAAAGTACTAAAAATCTGAAGTACTAAAAGCTAAAAACTTAAGTAATGTGTCATGTTGTTGGGCTTATTCTTTGACAAAATAATAAAAGAAAAAATAACCCCCCCCCCCCCCCCCCCGCCAACCCAAACCCCTCCTGCCCCGTTCCTACTCCTCTTGGAGGCCTAGACATTCGTGACTGGAGATATTCAAAGGCATCTTCCGTGCACCGGTCTATTAATTTAGCCCTAAGTATACCACCGTTCCAAAAGTTTACCGATGCGGATCGTTGTGTTGACAAAGCAGCCCCGGTTCTGGACTGCTTTGCTTGGGGGGGCAGTAAAACATAATGAGGGGGCATATTGATAGTCATGTTTATGAAGCCAGAAATATATTCAAGGCTTGATTTGTGCATGAATGATGACTATTGATACTGGCTTAAAGTGATGTATTAGGTAAAGAAATAAAAATGCACATTTTCGAACTTAAAACACAATGATTAAAAAATACATGTTGATTATGTAAATGGAGAACAAAGATTATCTAATTGTATTTTTCATTTCAATACTGCCATTACTAATAGAACAACTCTATTTCTTGAAAGGCTGACAAATGTACCTATACACAGACTGAGAATATTCAAACATGGAAATAGGAATGAGTGAGAATATTTATATTACTGGGAAATTAAAATATAAAGAAAACAAAAGAATACAAATTCTGTTATAAAAGGGAGTATTCGTCACATTTCTATTTTGAAAAAGAAAAAAATATGAAAGTACATAAAATAAGAAATCTATCTACTGCACTTTAATGGTAAAAAATCTGGTAAAGTATTGAAGTTTTTATTGATGTTATGAAACATACTGGTACAATGCGGTATTTATGCACAGTATAACAATACTGGCTGTGATGGTGAGGAATCGTTTAAACCAGGGATGTCAAAGTCAAATACACCGAGGGCCAAAAAAACAAATTTGCTACAAGCCGAGGGCCGGACTGGTTCAATGTTTATTAAAACATATTGAAATGATTGCACATAGCCTATTGAACCAAGACCTAACACAGTGTTTATTATTTAATGCTTAAATGAATAAAGCAATACTTTCTTATGGATCTGTCAGTAATTTCAAGTGAAAACATTTTCAACAGGCAAACAGATAAAAGCAAACTTCCTTCAAAGAAAAATCACATGTAGACACACAGGTTTACCTTTTACCTCCGTGAACATGTACTCTGCCTCCCACCTGGCTTGAAACCCTTCTCAGTGTCCACCTTACGTTTAGTCATTTTTGAGAAGGGGGATAGCTGAACGTTGATGTCTGCTCTGACTGCTGATTTAGGTTTATACTTTCGCGAGTGACCATAGTGCGCGACTCCGAATTTTAATGTTGCTTTGTGTTGCAGGTTTGAAAAGTGCTGCAATTTAGGCTAAAGTACTTGAAAATGTTTTAAATTGTAACTACTTCGTTTCACAACAAATATCTGTCTGACTGAACAGTTCTCTTGTATTACGTTAACAAATACGAGCCTCTTGTAATTCCAGGACGAAACATGAGAGAACGTGAAGACGTTAAGATTGGGGAAAATAAACAACCATTAAATAATGTGAATAAAAAGCGAATTATTTCGAATCATTTCGAGTATATGTATAAATATTTAACATATTTAAGTTTAACGTGCTGGAAAATATTGAAATGGACCTTTAAAGTGACGTACAAGTGCTTGAATTCCACCTTATAAAGGTGTATGAACCCTGCAAACATGACTTTGTTCATTGCGCTGGCGGAGCCACTGCGATTACGTCATTTTCGCCGCGCGGACCCTCGCGACGCTTCGCGCTGCAGTGACTTCGCGGGCTACCGTTGCATTGTGGGGAATGTAGTGTTTGTGCGTACAAAACACCATCGGGCGGCTGTGGCCTGCGGGCCGGTTCTAATAGTAATTAAATATCATCCAGGGGGCCATAGATAATCAATTCGCGGGCCGGATCTGGCTCGCGGGCCTTGACTTTGACATATGTGGTTTAAACCATGAGCCGCGACGGCTTGCACGGGGGAAAGAGCAGCCTCGCGCGCTGTCGTGCACCTCTCGAATTTTGTAACTTCGCGCGCGCCGCGCCTCAGCGCAATGAACAATGTCATGTTGCCGGGTTCATACACCTATACAAGGTGGAATTAAAGCACTTGTACCTCACTTTAAAGGCCAGTTCAATATTTCTCAGCACGTTAAACTTAATTAAGTTATTTATACATATACTCAAAATAATTCGCTTTTTTAATCACACTTTCAAAACGCCCAATCTTAACGTCTTCACGTTCTCTCATGTTTCGTCCTGGAATTGCAAGAGGCTCGTATTTGTTAACCTAAGACAAGAGAACTGTTCATTCAGACAGATATTTGTTGTGAAACGAAGTAGTTACAATTTCAACATTTTCAAGTACTTTAGCCTAAATTCCAGCACTTTTCAAATCTGAAAAAGCAACATTAAAATTCGTCAGGTAAATGTTCATTCCCCTGTTTTTTTATTACCACATATCGTTTCGGACAACACTGCGCGGCAAGTATTTAAACGCTTCCGCCGTTCGCGCAGGTTTAGGAGAACCAAGTTAGCCTAACCGCTAACGGCTAATAAAATAATTTAAGCAACACCTATGTAAGAGGTGAGTAACATTAAAGCAACGAAAAACCACAGTTAAGCAAATATTACCATGTGGAAGTCAGTTTAAACTCAGAAGAGTGTTTACCAGTATACCTGTCTTTCCCTCACACTAACAGAACATATACTGCCGAACTGAACCGTTTGGGGCGGTCTGCCGATTTTTATATGACTCAAAGAGCCAATCAGGAATAAGCAAGGAAATATCTTCACGCTGTAAAGCAAAATGCATTTTTGTGATTGGTTCAGAGATAATAAAAAAAAGCCGTTGCTTGCATTGTGCTTGGGGGGGCAAAGACACAATTTGGGGGGGCAATGCCCCCCTCTGCCCCCCCCTAGCGCCGGCCCTGTGACAAAGGCACCGTCGCCGTGTGAACAGAAGGCGTGTGGAAGGGCAGGAAACGTTTGGCTAATTCATCACACTGCCTGCGGAGGAAAGAGACGCTTCCTCCCTCCACCAGACAGACGCACTGGCAGCGGGAAGGACGAGACACTCACATTCTTCATGTCTCCCGGAGACACCACACTACTACTGCACTACAACACTACTACAACACTATTACTGCACTACAACACTACTACAACACTATTACTGTACTACAACACTACTACAACACTACTACTGCACTACAACACTACCACAACACTACTACTGCACTACAACACTACTACAACACTATTACTGCACTACAACACTACTAAAACACTACTACCGCACTACAACACTACTACAACACTATTACTGCACTACAACACTTATACAACACTACTACAACACTAGCACTGCACTACAACACTACTACAACACTATTACTGTACTACAACACTACTAAAACACTACTACTGCACTACAACACTACTACAACACTATTACTGTACTACAACAATACTAAAACACTACTACTGCACTACAACACTACTACAACACTATTACTGTACTACAACACTACTAAAACACTACTACTGCACTACAACACTACTACAACACTATTACTGTACTACAACACTACTAAAACACTACTACTGCACTACCACACTACTACAACACTACTACTGCACTACAACACTACTACAACATTATTACTGCACTACAACACTACTAAAACACTACTACGGCACTACAACACTACTACTGCACTACAAGACTACTACAACACTATTACTGTACTACAACACTACTAAAACACTACTACTGCACTACAACACTACTACAACACTATACTGTACTACAACACTACTAAAACACTACTACTGCACTACAACACTATTACTGCACTACAACACTACTACAACACTATTACTGCACTACAAACACTACTACAACACTACTACTGCACTACAACACTACTACAACACTACTACTGCACTACAACACTACCACAACACTACTACTGCACTACAACACTACTACAACACTATTACTGCACTACAACACTACTAAAACACTACTACCGCACTACAACACTACTACAACACTATTACTGCACTACAACACTTATACAACACTACTACAACACTAGCACTGCACTACAACACTACTACAACACTATTACTGTACTACAACACTACTAAAACACTACTACTGCACTACAACACTACTACAACACTATTACTGTACTACAACAATACTAAAACACTACTACTGCACTACAACGCTACTACAACACTATTACTGTACTACAACACTACTAAAACACTACTACTGCACTACAACACTACTACAACACTATTACTGTACTACAGCGCTACTAAAACACTACTACTGCACTACCACACTACTACAACACTACTACTGCACTACAACACTACTACAACACTATTACTGCACTACAACACTACTAAAACACTACTACGGCACTACAACACTACTACTGCACTACAACACTACTACAACACTATTACTGTACTACAACACAACTAAAACACTACTACTGCACTACAACACTACTACAACACTATTACTGTACTACAACACTACTAAAACACTACTACTGCACTACAACACTATTACTGCACTACAACACTACTACAACACTACTACTGCACTACAACACTACTACAACACTATTACTGCACTACAACACTACTACAACACTACTACTGCACTACAACACTACTAAAACACTACTACGGCACTACAACACTACTACTGCACTACAAGACTACTACAACACTATTACTGTACTACAACACTACTAAAACACTACTACTGCACTACAACACTACTACAACACTATTACTGCACTACAACACTTATACAACACTACTACAACACTATTACTGCACTACAACACTACTAAAACACTACTACTGCACTACAACACTACTACAACACTATTACTGCACTACAACACTACTAAAACACTACTACTGCACTACAAAACTACTACAACACTATTACTGCACTACAACACTTATACAACACTACTACAACACTATCACTGCACTACAACACTACTACAACACTATTACTGCACTACAACACTACTACAACACTACTACTGCACTACAACACTACTACAACACTATTACTGCACTACAACACTACTACTGCACTACAACTACTACAACACTATTACTGCACTACAACACTTATACAACACTACTACTGCACTACAACACTACTGCACTACAACACTTATACAACACTACTACTACATTACAACACTACTGCACTACAACAGTACTGCACTACGATGCTTATACAACACTACTACTGCACTACAACAATACTACAACACTACTACTGCACTACAACACTTATACAACACTACTACTGCACTACAACACTTATACAACACTACTGCTCTACAACTTTTATAACACTACTACTGCACTACCACACTACTGCACTACAACACTTATACAACACTACTACTGCACAACAACACTTATACAACACTACTGCACTACAACACTACTACTGCACTACAACACTTATACAACACTAATGCACAACACTACTGCACTACAACACTTATACAACACTACTACTGCACAACAACACGTATACAACACTGCTACTGCACTACAACACTTATACAACACTACTACTGCACAACAACACGTATACAACACTGCTACTGCACTACAACTCTTATACAACACTACTACTGCACTACAAAACTACTGCACTACAACACTTATACAACACTACTACTGCACAACAACACTTATACAACACTACTACTGCACTACAACACTTATACAACACTACTACTGCACTACAACACTTAAACACTACTACTGTACTACCACACTACTAGTGCACTACAACACTACTACTACTGCACTAATGTTTATTAACTATGGTGGTAATGTATAATATTTATGGACGTAATGTTTATTAACTATGGTG
>NW_027507382.1:0-5000 GCF_052324685.1 Brachyhypopomus gauderio
CGTGTACCTCCAGAACTGCTACACAACTCCAACAACACACTCACGTGTACCTCCAGAACTGCTACACAACTCCAACAACACACTCATGTGTACCTCCAGAACTGCTACACAACTCCAACAACACACTCACGTGTACCTCCAGAACTGCTACACAACTCCAACAACACACTCACGTGTACCTTCAGAGCTGCTACACAATTCCAACAACACACTCACGTGTACCTCCAGAGCTGCTACACAACTCCAACAACACACTCATGTGTACCTCCAGAACTGCTACACAACTCTAACAACACACTCACGTGTACCTCCAGAACTGCTATACAACTCCAACAACACACTCACGTGTACCTCCAGAACTGCTACACAACTCCAACAACACACTCACGTATACCTCCAGAACTGCTAAACAACTCCAACAACACACTCACATGTACCTCCAGAACTGCTACACAACTCCAACACACTCACGTGTACCTCCAGAGCTGCTACACAACTCCAACAACACACTCACGTGTACCTCCAGAACTGCTACACAACTCCAACAACACACTCACATGTACCTACAGAGCTGCTACACAACTCCAACAACACACTCACGTGTACCTCCAGAACTGCTACACAACTCCAACAACACACTCACATGTACCTACAGAGCTGCTACACAACTCCAACAAATAACAACAAAAACCAAAACATAGCCACACCTCCAATTACTCTCAAATACCACCAGTGGCACAGTACACAATCATACAAACACCATGCAGACAACACACAGTCATGTGCCCCACAACCACAAACACACTAACAAAGTATCACAAAGCCTAAACAACAACGAACACCACACAAAACCAAACAACACGCTCAAAGAAAAAGTACAAACAACCACAGAACAAACATTCAAAATTTGTATGTGAACAACAACTATGCAATGTATTTAGAATAGAAGAAACACTATGTGTTTATATCTTTCATGAATAACAAAGACAACCACCCACACACACACACACACGTTCATATTTCCCACAGGAGTGTGTGTTTGGTCACTGTCTTTTCCCACTTGCTATGACATTGAGGATGCTCTCAAAAAAATCAACCACAAGCATCTCCTGATGTGGTCCAGATGGGGGACACACTGCAGGGCCCCACCAGTACTCCCCTCTGAGCCAAGCCCATCAGCCCTGAGCCAGGGGCCCTGAACTGGGAACTGGGGGTTCTGATCCAGGCCCGGCGCCTCTGAGCTGGGGGCCCTGAGCATTGAGCCTGGAGCTGAGGGTCCTGAATCAGGCCCGGGGCCTCTGAGCTGGGGGCCCTGAGCATTGAGCCTGGAGCTGAGGGTCCTGAATCAGGCCCGGGGCCTCTGAGCTGGGGGCCCGCACACAGCATACGCCCAAACAGACGTCGTCTCAAGTTGAGCTGGAAGGGGGATCTTCATAAGGAGAAGGTCAAGTCTTAAGCACATCTATTAATAGCCACATGCACGCAGTGAAAACCAAGGCAGGCTGCTCAGTTTACTGAAACACTTTGATATCTTCCTGGTGTAAAATTGTACGCCAGGGAGAGCCATGCAGATCCACACACTCACACACACACACACACACACACACACACACAAGTATAGCCACAGGCTGGCAGATGCTCATGCGGCATATACAAAGGAGCAAGCACCTCGACAAGCACACACACACACACACACACACACACACACACACACACACACACTCACACACACACATGTGCTCACACATACACATACACACACACACACACATGCACACACACACACATACACACACACACACACACACACACACACAAACACACACCATTTTCCTCATGACTCTAAACATTAGTGTACTGTCTGTGTGTTGTGAATTTGGTGTGTATTGGGGGTGTGTGTCAGGTGTATGTCAGGCATGTTTTGGTGTGTGAGTTTGCCATGTCAGGGTTTGTTGGGTGTGTGTCAGGTATGTGTGTGTGTGTGTGTTGGATATGAGTCAGGATTTGTTGGGTGTGTGTCAGATGTGTGTGTGTTTGTTGCGTGTGTGTTCAGTGTGAAGCAGAAGTGTCAGGTTCATGTTGGAATAAATTGAAAAGTTGCAGCTGTTTTCTATAAAGGATCTTTAACAGTATTGTCAGATATGATATGAATTGTAACGTGTGTTGTATTGGTGTTTAATGTGTGTCTGTTCACTATAGACAGACTCTGGTTGGGCTAACTGCACTGTTAACATTAGCTCTTGGTTTTATTATCTGTATGTGTGAACTAAAACTCATACTGCATAAGATTGTGTAAAGAGGACAGCTGCTGGTGGTGGGTATGTAACTGTACCCACAATCCTCACCTCAGAAAAAACACTTCAACTTCACTGGGAGCACTGGGCCCTCAAGACCACCCCAGCCATAACACTGGCCCCACCCACACCACAATCATGGCCCCACCCCCAGCCATATCACTGCCCAACCCACACCACAATCCCAGCCCTAACCACAGCCTTAACACTGGCCCCACCCACACCACAATCATGGCCCCACCCCCAGCCCCTCCCACTTCGCAGCTGTTTCGTGCTGCAGGTTTCTGTGGTGTTGGGGTGGTACACAGCTTCAGCTTACAATAAAGTCAACATGCGAACAGCATTTGCACTAAATTCCACTCAAATCTCCTGTATTATACAAAAGTGTTCCTTGAGTATGCAACACTTAAACATTAAATTAAATATGAGAATTTTGTACTTAGAACAGCCGTCATTAAAGACAAGTTTGTATAGAAAATATCAAGAATTTGTTAAAGGGGGAGTTATAAAAAATAGGTTTTATAATCACTGATACATGTAAAGTAAAGCGTTTAGGATTATAATAGCCCTTTTCTTTTGCATGTGCACTAGCATAAGACTTCTCCAGCCAGCTGCTAGGGCGGGGCCACACTTGGGAAGACACACCCAGCATGAAGGCCACGCCCACCTGCTGGAACAACCTTCTCAGACCCTGCTGGGCTGCAATGTGTGTGTGCACGTAGGGTCAGAAGCACTCTGTCTCCCTGAAACACTCTGTCTCTCTGAAGCACTCTGTCTCCTTCAAGCACTCTGTCTCTCTGAAGCACTCTGTTTCCTTCAAGCACTGTCTCCCTAAAGCACTCTGTATCCCTGAAGCACTCTGTCTCATTCAAGCACTCTGTCTCTCTGAAGCACTCTGTCTCCTGCTTTATTTTGCCTACTGAGATAAGCATTCACATGCTTTGGCAATGCTATAAGTTATTGTTGGTCCACTGGTGAAGCCATTGGGGCCAGACTACAGTTGGTGTATGTTGGACCATGAATGTGTGTGTGTGTGTGTGTGTGTGTGTGTGAGAGAGAGAGAGAGAGAGAGAGAGAGAGAGAGAGAGAGAGAGAGAGAGAGAGAGAGAGAGAGAGAGAGAGAGGATGTGTATGTGGGTGGTAGCCTGGCCTTATAGCACTGTTTAATGTAAACACACAGAGAGGAGAACTGTGACAGAGTGATGGATGAGAGGGACCAGTGTGAAGACAGAGAAAAGGGAGGAAAGCAGGAGCAGATACGTGTGTGTGTGTGTGTGTGTGTGTGTCTGTGTGACTAGCAGGAATTTTTGGTGCAGACAGTCTAGTTTAGTTGGACTTAATGTGGGCCTAGGGCCTAACTCTGAAAGTTTGATCTCACTTCCTCTCTTTAAAAACAGAAATCAGATCCTTACACACACACACACACACACACACACACACACACACACTCACACACACACACACACACACACACACATCCCTCCATCATGCAGTGAAAGACTGGCAGAAAGAAAGGAAGGATATTAGGTTCTTGGCCTGGGGCTACATTGGTAGGGATTGGCTGTTCGTGTGTTCTCTAAGTGCCATATAAAGGGGAGTTAAGGGGAATGAGAGGAAATACAGGGGAAAACTGGAATGAGTGTGGGTGAAAGCCCCTCAGACGCTCAGGGAACTGGACAACCAGACGACTAGCACGCACACCCTTTAAATGGAGATCTAGAGAGGTGGAGCGAGCCTTGTTGAATGTTTATGATCCTACAACGGAGTCATAAAACACGGTTTAACACTCATTACAGAGCAGACTGCACAAACTAACAAAGCGCTTACTGTTCTACGTCTCCTCCCCACACGTTCAGCTACAGTCGCCATGTAGTATTATCTGTAGTGTAACAGCGCCCCTTAGTGGTCAATAGTGCAGTACAAGTGCATGCTTAATTAAAGAAGAATATTATTGCTCATAAAAATTATCACTAAGAATATGATTAAACGAAAATGAAAATAAACATCAAACCAAACAAATATGAAACATAATGTGAATTATTGGACACTGTCGCAACAAAACTCCAGCATGAATTGAAACTTTTAAATTGTGCATTTTATTTGAATAATGTAACATGGAAGTAAAGAGTAGTCTGTCAGAAACCTCCAACCTGACCGGTCGTCACAGCCATGTGGAGATTTATAATTAGTCTAATTTAGTCTAAGTATAGTTCAGTCAAATGTCTGACATAATACTTAATGTATGTCAGAGCACTAAAGTTTGGTGGTTTCATAACTCAGAGTCCTGTCTAAATCTGAAGCTCTTAATCAGTTAGGATAAGTTGGGGTGGCTTGAAACTGGGAGAACTAAAAAGAGATAAGCACTGATTCAACTGAGGGTGCACACACACACACACACACACACACACACACACACACACACACACACAAAGTGAATGAGGATGCTCATTAGCACAGATCTCCACTCCAGATCTGTTTTGTGTGTGTGTGTATGTGTGTGTGTGTGTGTGTGTGTGTGTGTGTGTGTGTGTGTGTGTGTGTGTGTGTTTAACCCTTTATTTGTTGAAGTTGAAACATGGCTGATGAATCTCACTTCTGATGTTAAAATGCATAATCTTCTCTAGGCCCAGGGCTCTCTGGAATGTGTGTGGTTGAGAGAGAGCGAGAGAGAGAGAGAGAGAGAGAGAGAGAGGGGGAGAGCATGTG
>NW_027507382.1:7500-12500 GCF_052324685.1 Brachyhypopomus gauderio
ACACACACATACTGTACCAGGTCCTCAGACAGGTGTTCAGTCCAACTTCTCTTATAGGTATATATAAATAGATACTGTCACATTAATCCTCCTATAGCCTCAAAGAATATGTGTTTTGAGAGTGTAAAGGCCTTTATTTGTGTGTGTAGGATGAGAGATGGAGTAAAATGTTTGATCCACGGCTACAGTCCCTGCTCAGTGAGTTGGAGGTGGGTTTGGGTTCGGTACTTCGACACACACACCCGAAGGATTCTGGGAAGAAGAGTCTTTCTGAGGATGACGTTCTTGGTGAGTCCTCACGTTCATTTGGGGAGGTTTGATTTGCCTCTGCTGCTGTGTAGCTGGGACTGTGCAAACCAACACAGACTTGCTGCAGGCCCCACCATGAGTGTTAGAACTGTTTATATTGACCAACACAGATCTGCTGCAGACCCCACCATGAGTGTTAGGACTGTTTATACCGACCAACACAGACCTGCTGCAGACCTCACCATGAGTGTTAGGACGGTTTATACCAACCAACACAGACCTGCTGCAGACCTCACCATGAGTGTTAGGACGGTTTATACCAACCAACACAGACCTGCTGCAGACCTCACCATGAGTGTTAGGACGATTTATACAGACCAACACAGACCTGCTGCAGACCTCACCATGAGTGTTAGGACAATTTATACAGACCAACACAGACCTGCTGCAGACCTCACCATGAGTGTTAGGACGGTTTATACCAACCAACACAGACCTGCTGCAGACCTCACGATGCGTGTTAGGACGGTTTATACAGACCAACACAGACCTGCTGCAGACCTCACCATGAGTGTTAGGACAATTTATACAGACCAACACAGACCTGCTGCAGACCTCACCATGAGTGTTAGGACGGTTTATACCAACCAACACAGACCTGCTGCAGACCTCACGATGCGTGTTAGGACGGTTTATACAGACCAACACAGACCTGCTGCAGACCTCACCATGAGTGTTAGGACGGTTTATACCAACCAACACAGACCTGCTGCAGACCTCACCATGAGTGTTAGGACGGTTTATACCAACCAACACAGACCTGCTGCAGACCTCACGATGCGTGTTAGGACGGTTTATACCAACCAACACAGACCTGCTGCAGACCTCACCATGAGTGTTAGGACTGTTTATATTGACCAACACAGACCTGCTGCAGACCTCACCATGAGTGTTAGGACGGTTTATACCAACCAACACAGACCTGCTGCAGACCTCACGATGCGTGTTAGGATTGAGTGTTAGAGCTGCAGCTCCTGTCTTGCACTCCTGAGGCCTTGATAACTCTTGAGAACCCCTGGCTCTCTGTGTTTGGAATACTTTGAAAACTGTCCATCTTAAATGTTCTTGGCATCTGTGGTGGTTACACATTCCAGAAAGAAACAATTATTTAAATGCAACTCTGTGGATTTTAGCTGCTGTAATCCTAAATGCATATTGAAGTGCCAGAAGGAGTCACGGTTTGGCACGGATTCACATGTGCAGTTAGCACTTCTGTGTTATTGTCTGTGTGTGTGTGCACATGCAGGTATAGTGACACCATGTGATGAGTTCCAGTACTGGACAGAACTGGCTGGTCTGAGAGAGAAGAGCAGTGAGAGAGAGAGAGCAGTACACTTCTCTGAGCTGTTCAGCCCCATTGAGAAGGTACACACACACACACACACACACACACACACACACACACACTGTGTGTGTGTGTGAATATATATATATACACATGGACATTTACCAGAATATATAGTCCCACTCATGTAACATAAGATTTCATGCATGCAGGAATTATGACGTGCACACATCTGCAGACCCACATCCTTGTGCATATTTGCGTGTGTGTGTGTGTGTGTTTGCTTGCACCGGTGGTTCAGGTCTACAGCGGTCTCGAGAGTGTGTGTCTAGTGGAGGCACTGGACCTGGTGGAAAGCACGCGAGACGTGCTCGACGATGTGTGGAGACAGACCGAACACGCACCTTACCGTGACACACGCATGCGCAGACTCATGGACGTCATAGGTACATGTGTGTGTGTGTGTCAGTGTGTGTCGCCATTTATAACCGTGTAACCGTGGGACTTGTTTGTGACTGTGTGTGACTCTGTACGTGTGTGAATGTAACCCTTTTATTCGCCTCTGGGCAGTCTGTTTACGAGTGTGGGTGTTGGTGTTGACATGTATTATAATTTGTGTCTGTGTGTCTCTAACAGTTTGTGGGTGTGTTGGGTGTGTGTTGGGTGTGTGTTGGCGCGCGTGTGCACCTTGGTGTTTGTGTAGGTTCGTCTCTGGGCCGGTTCGTTCAGAAGAAGCTGGGTGCACTGCAGCTGTGGGAGGAGCCATACTTCAGCGTCAGAGAGAGCCTTAGAGGGGGCGTGGCCGTATGTGAGCAGTGGGTGGCGGCTTGCGAGCACCTGACCGGCCAACTGTGGAAACGCTACTCACCTCACCCGTGGACGGGGGAGAAACACTGTCCACACGGCCTGCCGAAGCTCATCCAGCGATTAGAGGAGGTGGGACAGAATATATCAGTCAGACGTCCATATTGTCACATCTTGTAGCATCTCGGTGTGTGTGTGTGTTACAGAAAAATATACATGTTGCATCTTTCAGTTGGATTATACGCTGTGTGTGTGTGTGAGCTTTGGACTACACTGTCGTTTTTGACGTATTGGCTTTTGCAGTAGTGGAATCACAGGATACTGTATTATGAAAGTAAACATCAGCCTCTCATAAAACGCTGCTTTCTGTTGTGTGCGGTGAACCTCCTGACTAATGTCACATATTCTCCATGAGTGGTTGTGCGTGTTTCGGTGGCTCATGACATTCACATGATCCAGCCAGTTTAAGTTCGCCCTCTTGATCCGTCTCGGTGAAAGAACCCAAAACTGCCTGCATGCTTTTGCCATTCGTCATGCTTTAATATGATTTATATCAGCGTGGCCCCATATAACCGCATGTAAGAGAAGGTTCAACTGCACTAGACTGGATAATTCAGTTAATGAGTGTGGCATATATAGTAATGAGTTGTTTTGGGGTGTGTGTGTGTGTGTGTGTGGTTAGGTGCTACAGGTCCGAACGGTTCAGGAGAAGCTGCAGCGTTTGCTGTCGACAGGCCAGCAGCAACCTTCGACGCTCGGAGTGTTTGGGCCTTTTGCCGGACTCAGCCCCATTCTCTACAATCCTTACACTGAGGTACACGTACACACGCGGTATGTGGCGCTGGGGAGAACCCAGCATGGCAGCACAAACACAGTCCAGTGGTCTACAGCAGTAGGGCTCGTGAACTGAGGTGAGGTGTGAAACGTGTCTGCCTGTGCTGTAAGAGGCTCACGCAGAGATGACCACGTTTGCTGAGCGTCTGAGTAAAATATCCACACAGCTGGTTATCATAAATGCTAACATAGTTACTCTTTTGGAGTCTCTAAAACTAAAAAACGGCACCCGTCGTACTAAAAACTGTACTCACCATAAACAAATAAGTGTAGACTGGAAACCATCAAGTAATTTATTTATTTTCGTAACAGAAACCTGGTTTGGTAATGACTATAATGTTGCCCTTAATGAAGCAAGTCCGCCCACCCCCTTCTGCAGTTTTTAAGTGTCCCTAAACTTAAAAATCAGGTATACTCATCTATTTCACACTACATTAAACTGTATGCAAAACCCTTTTGGGGGAAATCTCCACATTAGAGTAACGCACATTTTATTTCAGGAGGTTTTATTTATTTCAGCTCTAATGTTGGTTATGCATGACTCTCCCCAACAACATCCAGGTTTTCTTATAACGTTTAATGAGCTCCTGTCCAGGGCGTTAAGGAATTGTGACTATTTCCTGCTTGCCGGTGTAGTACTCACGCTGTGTGGCGTTCTCCCAGTGGCCGACAGTGTACAGCATAAAGGCTTTAATATCACCTCTACGAACCTGTGATGGACACCGTCATTCAGGCTGGTGACCTGGGTGCTCTGATGGTGTGCTGGGCAGATGGTCTGGTGGTCAGAGGACACGTTTGTTGCCTGGAAGACCTGAGTTCAAGACCAGTGGTTGCTAACGTTGGCTTTTTGTATAGAAATGATGGTCTCTGTCACATTGTGACATTTTTTTATTCTGGTTCATCAGAGCACTTCACCTGTAGCTTGCAGAAAGTGTTTGCAGGGAGAATTTTGATATGCTAAAGAAAGAGGGAGCACATTTCACACATTTCTCAGTCCTCTGCACTGGCTACCTGTGGCTTTATGCCCTGTGAGAGCTCTTAGATGCACCAGCAGTAACATGCTAGCCAGAATTAAGAGGTTTGACACATCCTCTTCCTATCTGTTCCCTTCCGAGTGACCTGAGGGTTCAATCTGGAGACTTTTACAGTCATGTACAGTCATGTAACAGGTCTTAAAATGAGGTGAAAACAAATTCAGAAGAACAATATCATGACAGAATCCACCATGTCATGATTTATCCAAAATGAAGCCAAAATGGAGAAATCATTGTGTGACGCCGTGTGTGAATAACTAACCATGACTTATGAATCACTAGCTCACAGAACCACCTTTAGCAGCAAGTCATCATTCTGGTGGAATTTTGACACACTTATTATACACTTATTTTTTAGAACATTGATTCAGTTCATTGAGGTTTATGGACAATCGTTTTTAGCACAGCTCTCTTAAGGTTCCCCACAGCATTTCATCTGGGCTGAGGTGCTTGGAGACACTGTCCGGTTTCATGACCTGGTTTTATCTGGTTAATTTCTATTTCTCTAAATATATTGTAAAACACGTTTTAATAAGTGCTATGTAAATAAAATGTTTTGTGTGTGTGTGTGTGTGTGTGTGTGTGTGTGTGTTCTTCTTGTCATGTCTAGCCTTTGTGGCGAGCTGCCGTGTCTCAGTTTGAGAGGGCGATCGCTCCAGCTGAACAGGAAGTGTCAGGAAAGCTGAAGGCGTGTATCCGGGATGTGCAGGACAGTCCTCAGCAGGTGACCACAC
>NW_027507382.1:17500-27500 GCF_052324685.1 Brachyhypopomus gauderio
CAGATCGGTGTGTAGGTAAAGGGTGTGTGTGAGGACTTAAGTATGTTATTGACAGATCGGTGTGTAGGTAAAGGGTGTGTGTGAGGACTTAAGTATGTTATTGACAGATCGGTGTGTAGGTAAAGGGTGTGTGTGAGGACTTAAGTATGTTATTGACAGATCGGTGTGTAGGTAAAGGGTGTGTGTGAGGACTTAAGTATGTTATTGACAGATCGGTGTGTAGGTAAAGGGTGTGTGTGAGGACTTAAGTATGTTATTGACAGATCGGTGTGTAGGTAAAGGGTGTGTGTGAGGACTTAAGTATGTTATTGACAGATCGGTGTGTAGGTAAAGGGTGTGTGTGAGGACTTAAGTATGTTATTGACAGATCGGTGTGTAGGTAAAGGGTGTGTGTGAGGACTTAAGTATGTTATTGACAGATCGGTGTGTAGGTAAAGGGTGTGTGTGAGGACTTAAGTATGTTATTGACAGATCGGTGTGTAGGTAAAGGGTGTGTGTGAGGACTTAAGTATGTTATTGACAGATCGGTGTGTAGGTAAAGGGTGTGTGTGAGGACTTAAGTATGTTATTGACAGATCGGTGTGTAGGTAAAGGGTGTGTGTGAGGACTTAAGTATGTTATTGACAGATCGGTGTGTAGGTAAAGGGTGTGTGTGAGGACTTAAGTATGTTATTGACAGATCGGTGTGTAGGTAAAGGGTGTGTGTGAGGACTTAAGTATGTTATTGACAGATCGGTGTGTAGGTAAAGGGTGTGTGTGCTTCTCAGGGGATCCGTGTAAGTGATATGCGAGCATGGAGACAGCACTGGAACCATCAGCTGTATAAAGCTCTGGAACATCAGTACCAAGTGGGCCTGGAGGCCCTCAACAAAAACCTGCCCGAAATACACGTAGACCTCATCTTCAAGTGAGTCCCTGAAACACACGTAGACCTCAATCTTCAAGTGAGTCCCTGAAACACACGTAGACCTCAATCTTCAAGTGAGTCCCTGAAACACACGTAGACCTCATCTTCAAGTGAGTCCCTGAAACACACGTAGACCTCATCTTCAAGTGAGTCCCTGAAACACACGTAGACCTCAATCTTCAAGTGAGTCCCTGAAACACACGTAGACCTCATCTTCAAGTGAGTCCCTGAAACACACGTAGACCTCATCTTCAAGTGAGTCCCTGAAACACACGTAGACCTCAATCTTCAAGTGAGTCCCTGAAACACACGTAGACCTCAATCTTCAAGTGAGTCCCTGAAACACGCGTAGACCTCATCTTCAAGTGAGTCCCTGAAACACACGTAGACCTCATCTTCAAGTGAGTCCCTGAAACACACGTAGACCTCAATCTTCAAGTGAGTCCCTGAAACACACGTAGACCTCAATCTTCAAGTGAGTCCCTGAAACACGCGTAGACCTCAATCTTCAAGTCCCAGAAACACACGTAGACCTCAATCTTCAAGTAAATTTTCTTTGTGCTTTATTTGAAGTTGCCGCTTGCTGAGTGAGTGTGTGTGTGTGTGTGTGTGTGTGTGTGTGTGTGTGTGTGTGTGTGTGTGTGTGTGTGTGTGTGTGTGTGTGTGTGTGTGTGTGTGTGTGTTGCGTGCAGACAGGGCCGCCTGCAGTTCCGTCCGGCATTCGAGGAGATCCGAGCGAAGTACTACCGGGAGATGAAGCGTTTCATCGGCATCCCCAACCAGTTCAGGGGCGTGAGTGAACCGGGGGAGGAGCCTATCTTCAGCGCCATGATCGAGCACAACGCCCGCGACTTCCTCCCCGTCTACGGCAAAGCCGAGCAGCTCTTCGAAAGGCTGCTCCGCGTACAGGACACGTTCCGGGTGAGCGGAGGGGACGGGGAACTGCACTGATAAACTGATAATAATAAAGAGCGTGTTTAAAAGGACAAGTAATTACAGAGAGCTTACGAGGACTTCTCTGAACTTCACACCGTCATTCTACTCCACTTCCTCTTCTCCACCCTCCACTTCCTGTGTTCTCTCAGTGTTTCTGGGGACGCTCCTGTCTGAAGCTCCCCACCATGTTTCGTGATGACGTTTGGCAGCTCGGCCCTGTTGCTAGATTTTTGTTCAGTATCGCAGTTGCCCATAAGAATAACTTGCACGTCGTAGCTCCTGACAGAGGGCACACAGCAACACAACTAATGCACTAGACATTTGTCTGCATACAGCCGTATTTAGCAGTAGACAGTCAAGTGGTGGTGTTCTTATTTATACACATTCATGAGATCAACATTTTAACTGATAAATATAGGAAGTATTGCACTTTAAGTTTTAGGTTAGGTTATAGGTTAGGTTGTGCCGTGGAGTGGGAGTGTCCCCAGTCTGTGCTCTGACCTGCAGAAGTTCCCCTGTGTGGGGCATTCATCTGTCAGTGCTACACAGGGAGGGGTTAGTGCTGCTGGGGAGAACAGACGGGCAGTCCCTCCTGTTCATGCTTAAATGGCTACGTTTCACTTGCGTGGCTGTGAGTCCCAAGTGTGTGAATCTGTGTGCGGTGCAGTCCCGTGTGTGTGTGTGTGTGTGTGTGAGTAGACACATAGATGTGTGTGTGTATGTGTGTGTGTGTGTGTGTGTGTGTGTGTGAGTAGACACATAGATGTGTGTGTGTATGTGTGTGTGTGTGTGTGTGTGAGTAGACACATAGATGTGTGTGTGTGTGTGTGTGTGTGTGTGTGTGTGTGTGTGTGTGTGTGTGTGTGTGTGTGTGTGTGTGTGTGTGTGTGTGTGTGAGTAGACACATAGATGTGTGTGTGTGTGTGTGTGTGTGAGGCCTTTCAGTTCTCCTTTGGTCCTTCAACTCTACTGTGGTTCTCAGTTTCTGTGTTCAGGTTGAATGTACCACGGTCTGTCTTTCTGTATTTAGTCTCAAATTTCTACCTCCAAATTTTCACATATTTCGCTTCTCTATCTGCTCGACTGAGAGCTCAAACCACATCAGTCATTGGTGTAGCAGTGTTGCATGCTTCATCAGGGCTTCATCCATGGTTCCTTAATTCAGTTAATGGTCTTTGCAGACCTTCCTTACTCTTGATCTGTGCAGTGGGGCGGAGCAGACTGCTTAAGGGGCGGGGTATGCTAATGAGACTGCCCGTCTATGTCTACTGTGGCTGTGTGAGAAGGGGCGGAGCATTCTAATGAGACTGTGCTGTGGGAGTCTGTGTTGTGAGAGTCTGCTGTGTTGTGAGAGTCTGCTGTGCTGTGAGAGTCTGCTGTGTTGTGGGGGTCTGTGCTGTGAGAGTCTGTGCTGTGGGGGTCTGTGCTGTGGGATTATATGTTGTGAAAGTCTGCTGTGATGTGGGGTTCTGTGCTGTGAGAGTCTGTGTTGTGAGAGTCTGCTGTACTGTGAGTGTCTGTGCTGTGGGGGTCTGTGCTGTGAGAGTCTGTTGTGTTGTGGGGGTCTGTGCTGTGGGGGTCTGTGCTGTGGGATTCTGTGTTGTAAAAGTCTGCTGTGTTGTGGGGGTCTGTGCTGTGAGCGTCTGTGCTGTGGGGGTCTGTGCTGTGAGCGTCTGTGCTGTGGGGGTCTGTGCTGTGGGATTCTGTGTTGTGAAAGTGCTGTGATGTGGGGGTCTGCTGTGAGAGTCTGTGTTGTGAGAACCTGTGTTGTGAGAGTCTGCTGTGATGTGGGGGTCTGTGCTGTGAGTCTGTGTTGTGAGAGTCTGCTGTGTTGTGGGGGTCTGTGCTGTGAGTCTGTGCTGCGGGGGTCTGTGCTGTGAGTCTGTGATGTGGGGGACTGTGCTGTGAGTCTGTGATGTGGGGGACTGTGCTGTGAGTCTGTGATGTGGGGGACTGTGCTGTGAGTCTGATGTGGGGGACTGTGCTGTGAGTCTGATGTGGGGGACTGTGCTGTGAGTCTGTGATGTGGGGGTCTGTGCTGTGAGTCTGTGATGTGGGGGTCTGTGCTGTGAGTCTGTGATGTGGGGGACTGTGCTGTGAGTCTGATGTGGGGGACTGTGCTGTGAGTCTGTGCTGCGGGGGTCTGTGCTGTGAGTCTGTGATGTGGGGGTCTGTGCTGTGAGTCTGTGATGTGGGGGTCTGTGCTGTGAGTCTGTGATGTGGGGGACTGTGCTGTGAGTCTGATGTGGGGGACTGTGCTGTGAGTCTGTGATGTGGGGGACTGTGCTGTGAGTCTGTGATGTGGGGGTCTGTGCTGTGAGTCTGTGATGTGGGGGTCTGTGCTGTGAGTCTGTGATGTGGGGGACTGTGCTGTGAGTCTGATGTGGGGGACTGTGCTGTGAGTCTGTGATGTGGGGGTCTGTGCTGTGAGTCTGTGATGTGGGGGACTGTGCTGTGAGTCTGTGATGTGGGGGACTGTGCTGTGAGTCTGTGATGTGGGGGACTGTGCTGTGAGTCTGTGATGTGGGGGACTGTGCTGTGAGTCTGTGATGTGGGGGACTGTGCTGTGAGTCTGTGTTGTGGGGGTCTGTGCTGTGAGTCTGTGATGTGGGGGACTGTGCTGTGAGTCTGTGATGTGGGGGACTGTGCTGTGAGTCTGTGATGTGGGGGTCTGTGCTGTGGGATCGTCCTCTGCTGCTGATTAGACACTAGAGCTTGATTGAGGGGATTGAAAACATCATTCAGACAGTGTGACTTTGGTACCATGGCCCAGATAAATGTCTCAGGGGACGTCAGGTGTAATTACAATAAGTAAAGGTCAGTGTTAATGAGTCTAATTAAGTGTGTATGTGCGTATACACAGGAGTGGGTGGTGCTGGGGCAGGTGGATATGGAAGCTCTGGTAGAAACACACCTGCACAATGTACAAGACTGGGAGAGAAACTTCAAAGCCCTCAAAGCAAAGGGCAAAGAGTCTGAACGCCTACCCAGGTGAGCCACGCACACGCCATGCACACGCCACCTGCACGCCGCCCGCTCACCACACACACGCCACGCACACGCCACACGCACGCCACACACATGCACAAGCACAAACGCAATTTTTGGTGATGTGATCTTTCTTTGAGTGATTGTGTGTGTGTGTGTGTGTGTGTGTGTGTGTGTGTGTTTGTACATGCCTGCAGCATGGAGAAAGTGGACTGTGTGACGGTGAACTGTGAGCCCGTGAGGGCTGTTATTGATGATCTAATCCAGAAGCTCTTTGACACTCTTCTGCTGTCTCTGCGAAAATCCATCCAGGGTGAGAAACAAAGAACAGCTCAAACACTGCATTAAACACTGGAAACACTCACATCACTTAACTCAAACACTGCATGAAACACTGTGTTAAACACTAGAAACACTCACATCACTTAACTCAAACACTGCATGAAACACTGTGTTAAACACTAGAAACACTCACATCACTTAACTCAAACACTGCATTAAACACTGTGTTAAACACTGGAAATGCTCACATCACTTAACTTAAACACTGCATTAAACACTGTGTTAAACACTGGAAACACTCACATCACTTAACTCAAACACTGCATTAAACACTGTGTTAAACACTGGAAACACTCACATCACTTAACTCAAACACTGCATTAAACACTGTGTTAAACACTGGAAACACTCACATCACTTAACTCAAACACTGTACACACACACACACACACACACACACACACACACACTGCTCAACTCTTAGCTCTTTCATTGAAGAAACCATTTCAAGCAATGAAGAAATGAAACACTCATTCTGCAGGAAGTCAGCGATGAACATTTCACTTATAGGAGACGGTGGTGCCATCTGCTGGACACGTTTGCCGTTGCGCATAGAGCATCAGATACGAACCAGGCTGGGAATGTGTGTCTTTATCTTCAGGTCACATCCAGGCCATAGAGTCCTTCGTCAGTGGCGCCCTGGAGATGTTGTCCATCCGACCAGAAAGTATAGAAGAGATCGGCGAAGCCAACGTGCGCCACAGTCAGCTACAGGCTCAGAAACCTGAGGTACACAAAACAAACTACTGAAGTGTGTGTTTGTACGGATGCTTCCGGTTAAATCACAAGACGACTTCATTACTCACATTAGGTGCACGTTTCTTTTTCAATGCTATTTAATCTAACTGATCTGATGCTGTGGTTCCAAACATGACTACAGCTGTGTAATGATGTGTGTGGTGTTAGTGCGGTAACGTGTCCACTGTCGGGTGTGTAATGATGTGTGTAGTGTTAGTGCGGTAACGTGTCCACTGTCGGGTGTGTAATGATGTGTGTAGTGTTAGTGCGGTAACGTGTCCACTGTCGGGTGTGTAATGATGTGTGTGGTGTTAGTGCGGTAACGTGTCCACTGTCGGGTGTGTAATGATGTGTGTAGTGTTAGTGCGGTAACGTGTCCACTGTCGGGTGTGTAATGATGTGTGTGGTGTTAGTGCGGTAACGTGTCCACTGTCGGGTGTGTAATGATGTGTGTGGTGTTAGTGCGGTAACGTGTCCACTGTCGGGTGTGTAATGATGTGTGTGGTGTTAGTGCGGTAACGTGTCCACTGTCGGGTGTGTAATGATGTGTGTAGTGTTAGTGCGGTAACGTGTCCACTGTCGGGTGTGTAATGATGTGTGTAGTGTTAGTGCGGTAACGTGTCCACTGTCGGGTGTGTAATGATGTGTGTAGTGTTAGTGCGGTAACGTGTCCACTGTCGGGTGTGTAATGATGTGTGTAGTGTTAGTGCGGTAACGTGTCCACTGTCGGGTGTGTAATGATGTGTGTAGTGTTAGTGCGGTAACGTGTCCACTGTCGGGTATGTAATGATGTGTGTAGTGTTAGTGCGGTAACGTGTCCACTGTCGGGTGTGTAATGATGTGTGTAGTGTTAGTGCGGTAACGTGTCCACTGTCGGGTGTGTAATGATGTGTGTAGTGTTAGTGCGGTAACGTGTCCACTGTCGGGTGTGTAATGATGTGTGTAGTGTTAGTGCGGTAACGTGTCCACTGTCGGGTGTGTAATGATGTGTGTAGTGTTAGTGCGGTAACGTGTCCACTGTCGGGTGTGTAATGATGTGTGTAGTGTTAGTGCGGTAACGTGTCCACTGTCGGGTGTGTAATGATGTGTGTAGTGTTAGTGCGGTAACGTGTCCACTGTCGGGTGTGTAATGATGTGTGTAGTGTTAGTGCGGTAACGTGTCCACTGTCGGGTGTGTAATGATGTGTGTAGTGTTAGTGCGGTAACGTGTCCACTGTCGGGTGTGTAATGATGTGTGTGGTGTTAGTGCGGTAACGTGTCCACTGTCGGGTGTGTAATGATGTGTGTAGTGTTAGTGCGGTAACGTGTCCACTGTCGGGTGTGTAATGATGTGTGTGGTGTTAGTGCGGTAACGTGTCCACTGTCGGGTGTGTAATGATGTGTATAGTGTTAGTGCGGTAACGTGTCCACTGTCGGGTGTGTAATGATGTGTGTAGTGTTAGTGCGGTAACGTGTCCACTGTCGGGTGTGTAATGATGTGTGTAGTGTTAGTGCGGTAACGTGTCCACTGTCGGGTGTGTAATGATGTGTGTAGTGTTAGTGCGGTAACGTGTCCACTGTCGGGTGTGTAATGATGTGTGTAGTGTTAGTGCGGTAACGTGTCCACTGTCGGGTGTGTAATGATGTGTGTAGTGTTAGTGCGGTAACGTGTCCACTGTCGGGTGTGTAATGATGTGTGTAGTGTTAGTGCGGTAACGTGTCCACTGTCGGGTGTGTAATGATGTGTGTAGTGTTAGTGCGGTAACGTGTCCACTGTCGGGTGTGTAATGATATGTGTGGTGTTAGTGCGGTAACGTGTCCACTGTCGGGTGTGTAATGATGTGTGTGGTGTTAGTGCGGTAACGTGTCCACTGTCGGGTGTGTAATGATGTGTGTAGTGTTAGTGCGGTAACGTGTCCACTGTCGGGTGTGTAATGATGTGTGTGGTGTTAGTGCGGTAACGTGTCCACTGTCGGGTGTGTAATGATGTGTGTAGTGTTAGTGCGGTAACGTGTCCACTGTCGGGTGTGTAATGATGTGTGTAGTGTTAGTGCGGTAACGTGTCCACTGTCGGGTGTGTAATGATGTGTGTAGTGTTAGTGCGGTAACGTGTCCACTGTCGGGTGTGTAATGATGTGTGTAGTGTTAGTGCGGTAACGTGTCCACTGTCGGGTGTGTAATGATGTGTGTGGTGTTAGTGCGGTAACGTGTCCACTGTCGGGTGTGTAATGATGTGTGTAGTGTTAGTGCGGTAACGTGTCCACTGTCGGGTGTGTAATAATGTGTGTAGTGTTAGTGCGGTAACGTGTCCACTGTCGGGTGTGTAATGATGTGTGTAGTGTTAGTGCGGTAACGTGTCCACTGTCGGGTGTGTAATGATGTGTGTAGTGTTAGTGCGGTAACGTGTCCACTGTCGGGTGTGTAATGATGTGTGTGGTGTTAAGCGGTAACGTGTCCACTGTCGGGTGTGTAATGATGTGTGTAGTGTTAGTGCGGTAACGTGTCCACTGTCGGGTGTGTAATGATGTGTGTAGTGTTAGTGCGGTAACGTGTCCACTGTCGGGTGTGTAATGATGTGTGTGGTGTTAGTGCGGTAACGTGTCCACTGTCGGGTGTGTAATGATGTGTGTGGTGTTAGTGCGGTAACGTGTCCACTGTCGGGTGTGTAATGATGTGTGTGGTGTTAGTGCGGTAACGTGTCCACTGTCGGGTGTGTAATGATGTGTGTGGTGTTAGTGCGGTAACGTGTCCACTGTCGGGTGTGTAATGATGTGTGTAGTGTTAGTGCGGTAACGTGTCCACTGTCGGGTGTGTAATGATGTGTGTGGTGTTAGTGCGGTAACGTGTCCACTGTCGGGTGTGTAATGATGTGTGTAGTGTTAGTGCGGTAACGTGTCCACTGTCGGGTGTGTAATGATGTGTGTGGTGTTAGTGCGGTAACGTGTCCACTGTCGGGTGTGTAATGATGTGTGTGGTGTTAGTGCGGTAACGTGTCCACTGTCGGGTGTGTAATGATGTGTGTAGTGTTAGTGCGGTAACGTGTCCACTGTGGGGTGTGTAATGATGTGTGTAGTGTTAGTGCGGTAACGTGTCCACTGTGGGGTGTGTTGCTCTGCGTTGTTGTGTCCAGGTGCTTCCTCAGTTCCAGCAGGCGGAGGAGAAGAACCGGTTGTTGCGCTCGGTAGCTGGAGGTGGTGTGGACTCCATCAGCTCCCTCAAAGCCAAATGGGACAAGTTTGAACTCATAATGGAGAGCCACCAGCTCATGATCAGAGACCAGGTACACACACACACACACACGCATGAACAGATGTGTAAGTTCGGTTTCAAAATTCTAGTCCTGCCATGTTTTCTAGCAGTTTTATCTCAGATTCATTATTATTTCAGGTTTGGGCTATTGGTCAGATTTAGGAGGTCGGGTCTTGGAGTTTTGTCCATGAGTTTTCGCAGGACGTATGGATCTTCTCCCCTGCTGACGTTGCTCCTCCCCCTCCCCAGGTGGAGGTGATGAAGGGGACCGTGGCCTCCAGAGTGCAGATGTACCTGCAGACGCTGCAGACGTTCAGCGCTCGCTGGGAGCAGCTCAGACCCAGCCATGACATCATTGAGTCAGGTGACCACGAGGCCCTGCGGCGGGCCGTGGAGAGTGTGCGGGAGAGGAGAGCAGAGTTCGAGGAGCTCGAGACCACGCGCAGAAAGCTCACGTAAGCGCGCACACACACACACACACACTATCACAGAGATGAAAAAGCTGTGTATGTGGGTCTACAGCGATTGTATGTGGATATGTTGAGAGGGAGTGTGTGTCAGTGGATGTGTATTTTTTGTGCATGGGTTCTATTTGTGTGTTTGTGTGTGTGTGTGTGTGTGTGATTTATAGGGAGGACTGCGAGCACTTTGAGCTGGATGTTCCCGACTCGTCTCTGGCGTATAACACACTGCAGGATCTGCAGAAGTGTTCGGACATGTGGGCCCTTTATGAGCAGTTTCAGCAGGGCCTGGAGCAGAGCGGCCAGCAGGACTGGATTACGTTCAGGTCAGCACACACACACACACACACACACACACACACACACACACACACACACACACAAATACACACACACACTG
>NW_027507382.1:32500-35000 GCF_052324685.1 Brachyhypopomus gauderio
AGAACTACATATACATCACACTGCAACCCCACACAGAACTACATATACATCACACTGCAACCCCACACAGAACTACATATACATCACACTCCAACCCCACACAGAACTACATATACATCACACTGCAACCCCACACAGAACTACATATACATCACCCTCCAACCCCACACAGAACTACATATACATCACACTCCAACCCCACACAGAACTACATATACATCACACTGCAACCCCACACAGAACTACATATACATCACACTGCAACCCCACACAGAACTACATATACATCACACTCCAACCCCACACAGAACTACATATACATCACACTGCAACCCCACACAGAACTACATATACATCACCCTCCAACCCCACACAGAACTACATATACATCACACTCCAACCCCACACAGAACTACATATACATCACACTGCAACCCCACACAGAACTACATATACATCACACTGCAACCCCACACAGAACTACATATACATCACACTGCAACCCCACACAGAACTACATATACATCACACTGCAACCCCACACAGAACTACATATACATCACACTGCAACCCCACACAGAACTACATATACATCACACTGCAACCCCACACAGAACTACATATACATCACACTCCAACCCCACACAGAACTACATATACATCACACTGCAACCCCACACAGAACTACATATACATCACACTGCAACCCCACACAGAACTACATATACATCACCCTGCAACCCCACACAGAACTACATATACATCACACTGCAACCCCACACAGAACTACATATACATCACACTGCAACCCCACACAGAACTACATATACATCACACTGCAACCCCACACAGAGCTACATATACATCACACTGCAACCCCACACAGAACTACATATACATCACACTGCAACCCCACACAGAACTACATATACATCACACTCCAACCCCACACAGAACTACATATACATCACACTGCAACCCCACACAGAACTACATATACATCACACTGCAACCCCACACAGAACTACATATACATCACACTGCAACCCCACACAGAACTACATATACATCACACTGCAACCCCACACAGAACTACATATACATCACACTGCAACCCCACACAGAACTACATATACATCACACTGCAACCCCACACAGAACTACATATACATCACACTGCAACCCCACACAGAACTACATATACATCACACTGCAACCCCACACAGAACTACATATACATCACACTGCAACCCCACACAGAACTACATATACATCACACTGCAACCCCACACAGAACTACATATACATCACACTGCAACCCCACACAGAACTACATATACATCACACTGCAACCCCACACAGAACTACATATACATCACACTGCAACCCCACACAGAACTACATATACATCACACTGCAACCCCACACAGAGCTACATATACATCACACTGCAACCCCACACAGAACTACATATACATCACACTGCAACCCCACACAGAGCTACATATACATCACACTGCAACCCCACACAGAACTACATATACATCACACTGCAACCCCACACAGAGCTACATATACATCACACTGCAACCCCACACAGAACTACATATACATCACACTGCAACCCCACACAGAACTACATATACATCACACTCCAACCCCACACAGAACTACATATACATCACACTGCAACCCCACACAGAACTACATATACATCACACTCCAACCCCACACAGAACTACATATACATCACACTCCAACCCCACACAGAACTACATATACATCACCCTGCAACCCCACACAGAACTACATATACATCACACTCCAACCCCACACAGAACTACATATACATCACACTGCAACCCCACACAGAACTACATATACATCACCCTGCAACCCCACACAGAACTACATATACATCACACTCCAACCCCACACAGAACTACATATACATCACACTGCAACCCCACACAGAACTACATATACATCACCCTCCAACCCCACACAGAACTACATATACATCACACTCCAACCCCACACAGAACTACATATACATCACACTCCAACCCCACATAGAACTACATATACATCACACTGCAACCCCACACAGAACTACATATACATCACACTGCAACCCCACACAGAGCTACATATACATCACATTCCAACCCCACACAGAACTACAGAAAAATTTATACATCACCACACTCTCCTTACATCTCATGTTTCTTACTCCTTTTCTGTGTGCATGTACTATTGTGAACATTGTGTGTGTGTGTGTGTGTGTGTGTGTGTGTGTGTGTGTGTGTGTGTGTGTGTGTGTGTGTGTGTGTGTGTGTATGCGTGTGCATGTGCGTGTGTTTGTGTGTGTGTGTGTATTAGGTGTGGCTTAGTGAGCTGTCTAAAGAGATGAAGGAGACACTGAGGTTTCTGCTGTGTGAGTGTATGAGCTCACTGAAGCAAGGAGGGGTGGATCCCAGCTGCTACCCCTCACAGGTAA
>NW_027507382.1:42500-44090 GCF_052324685.1 Brachyhypopomus gauderio
GGTGGTGCACTAGGTTCAGGTATCTGTCATCCTCAGTTTGTTTGCAGTGATGTCGGTAACGCGTTACTTAGTAACGCGTTACTCTAATCTTACCACTTTTTTCGGTAACGAGTAATATAACGCGTTACTATTTCCAGTCCAGTAATCAGATTAAAGTTACTTATCCAAATAACTGTGCGTTACTATTTTTATTTTCCCTAGTAAAAATATATATTTTTACTTTCTTCTTGGCTCAGTTCTACTTTTGCGTCTGACCGTAGCGCTCGACTCCGCACGCTGCGCGCGACCCTGTGAGAGCACGAGCACGTTTTACAAGTCATTTTTTACAGTGTCCTCCCGTAACGATATGTGGTAGTATAAAGAAATACCCCTCAAAAACAGGGGAAGGAACATTTACCTGACCAATTTTAATGTTGCTTTGTGTTTCAGGTTTGAAAAGTGCTGGAATTTTGACTAATGTAGCCTACTTTAAAATGCTTGAAATTGTAATGGTATTTCGTTTCACAAGCTGTCTGACTGAACAATTCGCTTGTATTATGTTTACAAATAAATTTACAAATAATACCGCGCAGCTACACAAACGTAATGTCAGGAGATACTGTAGCGACTACTACTCTTCACGGCGAGTCTTGCCCTTTAAGTGACGCTGGGGGGGGGGGAGGGGAGGGGTCTGCGCGCGCCAGGGTTGCGTTATCAATAAAGTTTCCCTCCTCTGAATTTTTGGATTAAGCAGTTTCTGCATTGGTTACCGAACCTGCTTCAATTGTTACTGTTAAAAATGCACTTCCAATAAAGTGAGTATTGGAAAAATTTATTTTGCTGCTGAATGTAACTACTAAAGTAACTTGTAATCTAACTTAGTTACTTTTAAAATCAAGTAATCAGTAACGTAACTAAGTTACTTTTTTAAAGGAGTAATCAGTAATCAGTAATCGGATTACTTTTTCAAGGTAACTTAGCCATCACTGTTTGTTTGCCACAGTTCTGGTTGGCTCTGAGGCTGCTGTCCATGGTGCTGACGGGAGGAATGAAACGGATGGCAGTGTGAATGAATGAAATGACACTAGAAGTGTCTGCTGTCCCAGTGGGTATTAAGGGCAGTGTGTAAGGGGTGTGTGTGTGTGGGTGTGGGGTGTGTGTGTGTTCCAGTGATGAGGACACTGATGTGGGCTCTCTGCTGAAGGCGTGGTTGAAGAGAGAGGAGGAGGAGAACAGGGTGAATCTGGAGAACTGGCTGAATGATTACTTCCGCCAAGCTTTGGACTGGGTTCTCAGACAGGTACACACACTCACACACACACACACACACACACACACACACACACAACCTTATCCACTTTACTGAGATGAAAAACAGCTCACTTTCTCCATCACTGTCCCTCTCTCTCTGCAGAATGACTTCGTAGTGGAGACCAGTCTGGTGGGGACGGTGATGAATGGTTTGTCCCATCTGAGGGGGGTGAGGGAGCGGGGACAGTTCGTAGTTGGTCTGATCCGTGGCTTTGGAGGAAACCTCCACCTCAAATCACGGCAGGAATTCGCCAAGGAGGTGACAGCACCAATCGCCCAATTCCACTCGTGTGTACATAG